>NC_091743.1:40648327-40935827 GCF_043380555.1 Nothobranchius furzeri
GGAACTTAAGCCTTATCCTGCAACCAGCCACTAGGGGGTGTAGGAGTAGCAGTTGTTTCAACCATCGCTCTCACCAGTCTCTTCTTGGGTCGGATTAGTGGTCTGTTCTGGCCGTTCATCTTGTGGTACAGTCCACAGGCGTTGCACAGGTAATGTCCGGTACCGTCCCGGCGCCAAAGAGGAGTGGCTGTGGCGCCGCAGTTTACACACTCTCTGGCCTCTGTTAAAACATGGAAATAATGTTTGTAGGTTTCATCGTAAAAATCTCTAGATTTTCTGTAAGAACTGCAGGACCGAAGAACTTTAGAGAACACATAAGCTTCTGCTCGAGGCTACGACCCTCACCTGGAGTGGTGGGTCTCATCTTGCTGCGGAGCTTGGGGGAGTATGAGGGGCTGATCCACGCTCCAGAGCTGGAGTAGAGGGCAGGGGAGCCGTAGTCCTGGGGCCCGCTCATGTACGAGCTGTAGGGGCTCAGCATGTGTGGATGTGACGACTGAGTGTACATGCCTCCAGCTGCAGGGGTCAGGTTCAGAAAGCTGCTGCTGGCCCCCGACCCACTCAGCGGGCTCAGCCGCTCTTCTTTCAGGACCTCCTGCAGCTGGGGACTCTCCCTGCCCTCTGCACCCGGAGACGAGTAACTGTCTCTGGGGGTGGCGAAAGCGGAGCAGGCCCCGGGGGAGTAGTGGGAGGTGGGTGTGTGTGAGTGCAGCGGGGCCTTGCCGCTCCAGCTGGTTGCTGCTGGGTTGTAGGGTGAACTCAGGGGGTGGCTGGGGGCCCCGTCCAGCAGCTGGAAGTTGCTGAGGAGACCCGGTGAGGTGAACACCTGTCGGACTTTAGAAAGGAAGTAAGTAGAGATTAGAGAGCGGGGTGTTAACGAGGAACACCAAGGTGACGGTTGGTGTCTGAGCTCACCAGAGCTATGTCTGTAGGTGGATGACGGCCGGCTGTGGGTTGGGTTGGGGAAGAAACTGGGTAGGGCTGTGAAGTCTGAGTCCGGACCGGAGAAGAAGGCCTCATTCTCCTCTGGATGCAACAGACCAGGATCAGTGGAGAAGGCAGCCAAAGGGTCGGAACCAAGCAGAGAGGGAGAGACCCAGTGGGACTGGTCTGATGAGTCCTCCATGTTGGCTCTCTGAACACATAAAAGCACATTCCCGTTATCCCTGATCCCGTCTTTCACACATCCAATTCAGTTCCCTCTGCTCTTCTCCTCAGAGTAAGTAAGTAAGTAAAAGTGTATTTATATAGCGCCTTTCACAGATATAAATCACAAAGCGCTGTACAACATGATAAAGATCAGGGCAAATACCTCTAACCAATAAAAACATCAGAAAAACAATAGCAGTGATAAACGTAGGAAATAAAATCATGAGTATAAACAAAGTGAAGGTGTGAACCCGAACAAAGCCATCATTCTAAAACATTTAGGGAGGGAACGCCTGGATGAAAAGGTGAGTTTTTAGATGATTTTTAAAGACCTCTACAGTGTTAGAGAGACGGAGATTTGAAGGTAGACTGTTCCAAAGTCTGGGTGCAATAGTCTGAAAGGCCCTGTCCCCTTTGGTTTTCAGTCTGGTTCGAGGAACAGCCAGGAGGTTTTCAGATGTGGATCTAAGGTTCCGAGAGGTGCATGGTGTGTGGGGATAAAAGCTCAGATAGGTAGCTTGGAGCCTGGTTGTTAAGAGCTCTATAGGTCAGGACTAAAACTTTAAACTGTATTCTATGTTCTACCGGGAGCCAGTGGAGGGACTGTAAAACTGGAGTGATGTGAGCTCGTCTGCTGGATTTGGTTAGGAGTCTGGCTGCTGCATTTTGGATGGCTTGAAGGCGTGAGAAGGAGGTTTTGCTGAGACCAGTAAAAAGAGCGTTACAGTAGTCTAAGCGTGATGACACAAAGGCATGGATGATTTTTTCCAGATCTGCAGTAGAAACCAGTTTACAGACTTTTGAAATGTTTCTCAGTTGAAAGAAACAAGAGCGGGAGATGGTTTTGACGTGTGAGTCTAAACTTAAAGCTGGATCAAAATTAACTCCCAGGTTTCTAATGTTGGCCTTGGCTGACGGGCAAAAAGAGGCAATTTCTTGCTCGATTTTTGGCTGAAGTTCCGGGGGTGCAGCGATCAGGGTCTCTGTCTTGAGAGAGCGATGGACTCAGGCGAGCCGGAGGCTCTGACTCAAGCCTCGTCCCTCAGATCATCACCACGACAACAACAACTTGACGTTATCAGATACGACATCTCTTGACAGCAGGTCCTTTCAAACTTCCTTTGCTAGGATCCTCATTTGACTGTGGCAGAAAGTAAAAACAAAAAATAACCAGCGTGACCCAACGCTAGGTAGAAGACAGTGGGTGAGCTGAATACATGCCCCCCGGGGCGCCCTGCACGAGGGAATCCACAGCAACACAGATGAAAGGAACTCAACCAAGTTTTTAACAGGTTAGAAGCTCAAACACTAAATCTTCAGATCAGTTTTGGTGGTTTAAAAGGTTTCCAGTCAGGATTTCTGTCAGAGGCGAGAGAAGTCCTCGCTTCTCTGCCTCCGTAGCTTCACAGGAACAAGAAGAGGAAAGAGAGGTGGCTGATAGCGTCTGATAAAGTCAGAGAAAATCTGATAGATGACGTGTTATAATCCTAAATACAGCTGGACGCCGTTCTCATCTGATTAATAGAAACCTGACCAGAAACAGGACGAGTGCGGACGAGGCGTGAGACGACACGCTCGTGGAAGGCCGGGGGCCAAAGAGGAAGCAGAAACAGAAATATTAGCTAATCGTCTTTTGATTAGAGTAAATCCTCACATTCACTTGGATCAGGCTGATATTTGTTTGTTTCAAAGAATATTACGAAGGAAATTTGATTAAAAAAAGTTCAATAAATAAAACTAGATCTATTCAACAGCTTCTTCTTTATTTACTTTTGCTACACGTTGGTCGATTAAATTAAACGAGAACAAAGTGATTATTAAAATAACAAAGCCTCCAGTTTGAGGTACAAAGAGAAGAGCTGTTGAGGTGGAAAAACAGAAAGTGTTCCACCCAAATGCAAACTTCTCATCTCTAAAAGCCACAGCTGGTCCGGCCACCGGCTCTGATGGACAACAGAAGATCGTCACCATGGGTCACCTACCTGATCCAGGGGAGCGTTGGCTCTGGGGGTCTAACAGGCAGCTGACTGGAGGCCAGCGACTGACTACCAGCAAGGAGGCTGATGGCCACTAGAGCAACTTCTTCAACCAGCAGCAAAGTTTAGGGCTGGGAGATGGTCTGTGGGAGGGGTTGGAGACAACTTCATGAAAGACACACCTCTTTGGTCCACAGAGAGGAGAAACAACCTTACAGGATGGCAGACGCTACTGTAGTCCATGATGTCCACAAACGACGTCCCATCAGAGGTTTGTGGTGTGGACCTGTGAGGCGGTTTGGAGTCTTGCTCCTGCGCTCCTCCTTCACGGCCCCGTCTGCTGCTTGCGTCGGGTTGATAACATGCTGGACTTCCACAGAGGATGCAGCAGTTATAAAAGCACCAAACCACCCACTACTGTCCAGACATTTCAGCTAGATGGACTCAAATTTATGCTTCAAGTTTAAATGTTGTGCATTTTAATTTAAAAGGAGTGAACCTCGCTGCAGCTGCGTGTTTCTGACGTGCACACAGCTCCCGATGAGACTGAGCCCACACGGAAAGGAGTTTGAAACACTGGAACAAAGCAGAGGTAAAATGCAAAGACACAATTTCTTTGTGGTCCGGCGAAGCTTGGAGTGGAACACAGTAATGCAAATTGGGAAAGGAGCAGCAATCATGGAGGAGAGATATGGCCTGGCGGCGCACAAACCCTTCGCTGTCCCAGTCATTTGGTAGTCAAAACAGCTCCCCAAGTTTCCTCTCTCTTTGTTCTTTTACAGTTTTCAGGGAAATCAGGGGAGGAAACAACTGTCGTGAAGAATTGGAGCATTATTTTATTTAACGCCAAGCGCTTTTCTGCCATTTAAGAAACCACAGCAGTTAATGTGGAATTATCTCTCGGGTGACGGCGGTGGACCAGATAAACAGCATCAGTTAGGTCTGATGCAAATCAACATGTAGGTCATGGCAGCTGTGGCCATTGTAGCTTTACTCCTCACTGTGGATCCGGCTGCGACGGAGGAAGAACATCCAAAGACATCAGTCTCAACAGCAGCAACCTTCACCGGGTGGGTCAATGAGACGAACATCAGGAGACACGTTTCCTCTTCATCGGGCCTGCTACAGGCTGGACGGGATCCAGGCGTGGGTCAGAGTTCGACGGTACATTTGAGCTGAATCAAATGAATCGAACAAAATAAGTCAGGATGGTTTGATTCCTCTAATAAACAGCCTGGAGCTTCGGGGCCATTTTTACTGAAGCTCTAAGAAAGTCTTCATTGGGTGAACACTTTTGGAGTCAATCCAATTCAAGATGGCCACCACAGCTACAAAAGCACACAACCTAAAATTCAACAAATACTTTGATTTGATTTATTTTCACAATGAAGAAACAAAACGTGACGTACGTGTTAACAGATCCCCTCGGGGGACCATCCAGCAGAAAGCTCCAGATAAACATCAACATTTATGCTAGTAGCTGAGAGACGTTCATTGCAGAGTGCTAAGCTTTGTTTTCACAATACTCCGAAAAATTCTGGCACGAAAGGCAGTTAAACGAATTCCTGAGAGGAAAACCGGAACTTTATTTCTTTGTTTTGTTTTGTTTTACGATCCTGCACAAGAAGCAGCTGCAGATTAAGATGAGAACGAAGGGAAAGGAGATTGTAAAATATAGATTACAGGTGAGGGGAGGTGAACGGCCCAGTGGATGATGGGTTTGAGCGGGGGGCAGCAGTAGATCAGGAGGTAGAGTGTGTGTCCAGCAATCAGAGGGTTGTGGGATCGGTCCCAGCTCCTGACAGAGAACCCTGCTGTTGTGTCCTTGGGCAAGGCACCCAACCCACTCTGCCTGCTGGTGGCAGCCAGAGGGGCTAGCAGCACCCATACTCAGCAGCCCTACCAGTGAGCCCCAGGGCAGCTGTAGCTGCATTGTAGCTCATCACCAGCGTGTGGAAGTGCGTGAATGGCTGCACTACAGTGTAAAGCGCTTTAGAGTGCTGTTACTCTGAAAGGTGCTGAGCAAATGCAGGTTATTTCTCATTTAACTGGACTGAGCTGTAATGTTGAATGGAGAGGCCCACTGAGCTCACCAGCTGGTGTTTCTGAGCACGCTCAGAAGGAGACAGGCCTTTGTGGCGTTGTGGACAGCTGGGCAAGGATGTGGCGCTGTGCGGACGGCCTGCTCTGCCCTGATAAGTTCTTATCAAGATGGAAGAAGGAGGCCAGGAATTAAAGGCTGTTACACACACACACACACACACACACAGCAGGAGGCTCAGGCCCACAGGAGCCTGCAGAGACGCTCTGCTGCATCTTCACACTTGTATCTTTAGCTGACTTTACGGTGTGAAGCTGGGCAGTTGGGAGGAGGTTGCTGGGCCGGTTGGAGCTGGCTGACGGACGACGTTGTGTGTCATCGGTGGACTTTGAAAGCAGCCTTCAAATTCCCATGAAACAGCCTTCTGTGAAGGCGAGGTCTTATCTCTGCAGTGCAGAGCTGCAGCAGTAGAGCTATACCCAGGAGAGCGCTCCCTCTCTCTAATTCACACACACACACACACACACACACACACACACACACACACACACACACACACACACACACACACACACACACACACACACACACACACACACACACACACACACACACACACACACACACACACACACACACACACACAGAGATCTGTAATAAAGTCACACACGATAACTGTGATGTCAAAGGTCACGCCCTCACTACAACATACACTCCTGTCAGAGTGAAACTGGCGCTGCTGGTGTCTCCTTTTTCTGTTTGTAACTTCACTGATCTGTTGCTCAGCATTTTCCATGCATCTTAGATAATGTTGGAGAAGTTGTATCATTAATGAGATAAAAATGTCTTTTTATCTTTCCTTGAAACTGCGGGTTTATTTCATGGTGGAAACACGTTAAATAGAAGCATTTTGTTTGTAAACACAGATAATAGACCCTTCTTCGTGTGTCTGAATCTGCTGGTTAAGTGTATTCTGATAATGTTTTGGATCGTTTAAGAAAAACATCGTAATAACTTTTTTATCTGCGTTGGTTATGTATTTAAATGGTACGTGTCGTGTGTGATTAATCTCTCTCTTTTTAAGTAGCCTCATACTTTTAGAGCTTTTATTAATAATAGGTTTCATATATTTTGCAGATTTTTACCTTCTAGTAAATGTTGTAAAATAAATGTAAATGTTACCTTCAGCTAAGAGAGAAAATAAACTGCCTCCATCAGAAAGCAGCACACGGAGACAGAAGGTGGGAGTGCTGCCCCCTAGTGGCCAAATGACATGACCGCCACGTTTTTTGCAGTGAAAAACTAAAAAAATTAATTCCTGCCAATAAAACTTTACACTAAATATGTTGTCTCATTACCTTTTACATTACATTTGAAATATTGTGAAAAGGCTCAATATTCTGGGCTTAAAGTGTCACATTAATCAGCTGATGAACCCAGAACACCTGCAAAGGGTTCCTGAGCATTTGGATCAGGGGTCCTCAACTAGAGTTGTTCAAGGGCCGGAGTTGGCCTCAAATGCAACAAAATCTTGAGCATCTGTGCTTATATATATATATATATATAAGATATATGTGATGTAGCTGTCCACTGTAGTGATCATTATGCATGAAGAGACAATTAATGTTTGTGTCATTCTCCGTCTGTAGTGGTTGTTGCGGGGTTAAAAATGATGCATCTGAGTGATGCTTTCACAAGCGTAGGTCACAATTGGACAGCAATGCTGCAGGTAATAATAAACAAACATTACAGGAATCCTTTGGAGAGTAGGAAAAATGCAGAGAAACCAGATAAATGAATGCTGTTTGAATTCCACTTCAAATAGTTTCAAGCTGCAGCTGTTACGGGGTAAAAATCACTGTCCTTCTGATTTCCAATGAACACTTGAAGGCATCGTCCTCTAAGGCTGGTGTGGACCTAATCTGATCACAGTCTGAGAAGATGAGTGAAGGAAAGACTCCCATCTCCCTAAAGATGATCCTCATAGGGAATTCTGGGTAAACACGTTCACTCTCATCTCTCTTCAAAGACTTTGGCTTGTTGTTGTTGTTGGTGTTGGTGTTTGGTGAACAGCTGTTTCACTTTCACTTACCGCATGAAAGCTGATCGACCTTAACTTCTGCAGAATTAAAACATTAAACTTCATTTTAGAGAAGGCAGGATGTTTTAACATGTTTTCTCTTTTTCTCTGTGTGTGTGTGTGTGTGTGTGTGTGTGTGTGTGTGTGTGTGTGTGTGTGTGTGTGTGTGTGTGTGTGTGTGTGTGTGTGTGTGTGTGTGTGTGTGTGTGTGTACACAGGGTGGGAAAATCCTCTGTCATGAACAGATATGTGAACCATCGATTCACCAGCATGTACCGAGCCACCATTGGGACCGATTTTCTCTCTACAACACTGGAAATAGACGGAGAGATGGTCACTCTGCAGGTAACACACCTGTCCACCTGACAGAAACACTTCAATCCAATTCAAGTCAATTTTATTTATATGGCGCCAAATCACGACAAGATTCGTCTCAAGGCACTTCACATAATAAACATTCCAATTCAGGTCAGTTCATTAAGCCAGTCAGAAATAATGTGTCCTATAAAAGGAACCCAGCAAACTGCATCAAGTCACTGACTAGTGTCAGTGACTATACAGCAATCCTCATACTAAGCAAGCATGCAGCGACAGTGGAGAGGAAAACTCCCTTTTAACAGGAAGAAACCTCCAGAGGATCCTGGCTCAGTATAAGCAGCCATCCTCCACGACTCACTGGGGATCGAGAAGACACACACACACACACACACACACACACACACACACACACACACACACACACACACACACACACACACACACACACACACACACACACGCACACGCACACGCACACACACACACAATAATGTGTCTACAGTTCTATTGTGATGTCTTAGTAAATATTCTATTTGGTGAGATAAACATCCAGCAAGCACACTCATGGTGTGTGTGTGTGTGTGTGTGTGTGCGCGCGCGCGTGCGTGCGTGTGTGCGTGTGTGTGTGTGTGCGTGCGTGCATGTGTGTGTGTGTGTGTGTGTGCGTGTGTGTGTGTGAGATATGGGACACAGCAGGCACAGAGAGGTTCCAGTCTCTCGGAACGCCGCTGTACAGGGGAAGCCACTGCTGCATGTTGGTGTTTGACGTCACATCTGCTGCCAGTTTTGGAGCCCTGGACATGTGGAGGAAGGAGTTCCTGGTCCAGGGAGAACCTCAGGATCCATCTAACTTCCCTTTTCTCGTCCTGGGCAACAAAACCGACCTGAGCAACAGAGAGGTCAGCCAGGGTCACACAGCACAGATGTCACAGTTTCATCTAACTGAGGCTTCCACTTTTAAATTCAGGTGATCCTGGTTTGTTTTGGGGGCCCAGCAGAAGCACCTGAATTAGAATCTGGATCTTGTTTTTTATGGTTCTGTAACTTTTATATATCTATTAATAGCTGTCATGTCGAGTAGGGGCTTGGACCCAGAATGCAGAAACCCAGAACGAAACAAGAGAGAGAGAGAGAGAGAGAGAGAGAGAGAGAGAGAGAGAGAGAGAGAGAGAGAGAGAGAGAGAGAGAGAGAGAGAGAGAGAGAGATGAAGTCAAATATGAATGTTCCTTCAGCGAGGCGGGTCGCAGCAAAATCCAGAGGAACCACGAGAATCAAACTCAGAAAGGCTGAGGAGGCAAAAACCACGCTGACAAGCAACAGCGGACCAACAAACACAGAAGACAAGACCGGGGCTTAAATCCACAGGGCTGGGTGATTGAGGGGATTGGGCCCAGGTGGGACTGATAAACTGAGAGGAGAAGCAGAACCAAGCAGGGGATGAACCCAGACCTAAAACCTGTAAAACAAAAGTTACTGAACCTAAATAAACCTAAACACTATAGAAACAAGGACACAGGGGACACTAAAGACAATCAAACTAATGACCTAAAGTGTTAAAGAACAAATACACTGAAAGGCTGGGGGGCAATAACACCTAAATGACACAAGGAGGGGAACCATGAAGGGACGCAGGAGACGAGCACACGGAACGCGGCGACAGCACGTTCTAATGAAAATGCACTTCAACAAAAGCATCATTCAGAAAATGTATCTGCAGCTGCAAACTTCTGGAAGTTTAAAAAAAACATTTACAATACTTTTTTTAATTAAGATAAAATAAGAAAATCTGGTATCACTTTACAATAAGGGTCCCTTTATTAACATTACTTAGTACCTTATTAAGCATTAATAAACTATATACTAAAGTATAAATAACTGCTTAACTGTGTTGCATTATTAAGCAGACACGTCCAGGACCGTTCCTTAAGGACACTTAGTATTTAAAAATAATGTTATTTGTAATAAAGAGAACCCTTGATTATTAATGCTTAATAATGCACTAACATACGTTACTAAAGGGACCCTTATTGTAAAGTGTTACCAAAAAATATGATTTAGTGTGATTCAAAAGAACATAGACAAAGAATAAAAAAAACATTAACAGTAATTATCTGCCATGACAATAAATGTACACTCATTTAATAAAAGTGTACATCTGTGTACAAATGCAGGTTATAGATCCTTCTGATGGTTTCCATTCTGTTTAGCTTTGATAGATAGATATGTGCTTGTTAGTGTAATTATAAGCAATCTGAATATAATTAACTTGTTTCTGTAATAAAATGGAAGATCGGGAAAGGCCAACACCTGAAAGTTGAGCATTTTAATGATTTTACACCCAAACTAACACAATCAAGCAGATTTAGGCTCAGCTGCAGGTAGATGGTCCTCCCGTAAGACAGGCCTGCAGTGGGACGGTTGCACACAATCACGTCTCTGTTGGCATCAAACACTCAGTCTAGATCTTCAAATGTAAAACAGAAGCAGAAATTTCTTTCCTGAAGAAACGGCAGATGGGACGTAAACTGCAAGTCAGATAACAACGCAGCAGAATTCTGCAGCTTCCTGTTCGTTCTCCTTTTCCCTTTCAACTCTGGAGCTGGTCGTTTCCGTCGCAGGTGTCTCACGGGAAGGCCCTGCAGTGGTGTGAGCAGACTGGAGCCGAGTACTTCGAAGGAAGCGCCAAACAGGATGTGGACCTGGAGAAGCTGTTCCTGAGAGGCGCCGAGCGTGGACTGCAGCAGGTAACGGAGCCGGCTCGAGGTCAGGAAAGGAAGGGACGACATTTCTGTTTAACATGTTTATTTTTTGATGATAAAAGATACATTACTCCCTACAGTACAAAAAACACACATTGGAAAATACAGGACATTTCCAGATAACCTGCAAACAGCCGAGAGAAACTCCTCGCAACACCTGTGAGTGCTGAGGGGGGCACTCGTCCCAGTGTGGGGGGGCTCAGAGACCTCGGCACTGCTGATGATGACCTATCTAACAAGGGTGCAAAAATAGTGACCCAGCAAAGGTACTGTGGAGGGAAAGGACACAACTGTATACCACATGGAGAAGAACAAACTCATTAAATGTTTTTTTTCCTTTTTCTTGTTTTTTTTTCTTGAGAAGCTTCAGCTTATGGTCTAACTTAAGGCATCACTACGAAAATACACCGCTTTTGCATGCATGTCTAGTTTTGCTCGACACACCGACACGCACAAACTCATGAATGCATATGAAGAGAACGTTTGTTTCTAGAAAGAAATCGAGAAGTCCCAAACTGAACCCGAGGCTCAGGAGGCGGCCTTGGCTCTGCCCGCTCGTGTCATCGTCCCAGTCGGCCCTTACTAACAGTTCTACTCGTGTCCAGTCAGAACCCCCCACCTTCACAGGTCTGGACCGGAACCGGCCTAGCTCTCCTACAGAGAAGCAAATCAGAACCATCAGGGAGACTAAATATATTCATATATATATATATTTGAATCTTTTATAAGTAAAGACATGAAAGGCAATCCAGAGATGACCGACATGTAAAAAGTTTGTTACAGGTAATTATATAAAAGGCCCAGATGTTTTTTTCTTTTGGTGTTGTTTTATTCTTGCTCTATGAACCAACTAATTTACAGGTGAGTACACTCCGGCTGCGAGTTTCCTTCCCAGACATCAAACAGGTCACAGTTAGCTTAGCGCTCCAGCTGTAGTCTGACACACGGAGCCGCGGGAGGAAAAACAAAATAAATGGATTCACATACATCAATAGAGTGAGGGACAGTAAGCCTACTAATATAATTTGTCGTTCTAAAAATGAAAGATTCGCGAGCATACAAAGCGTCTGATTGGGGGTAGAGGAGGAAAAGGATCCAAGATCAGATGGTGACTTTCCTCCTGACCAGAAAATTCTGTTTGGCAAATGAAGCAACACATCAACTTAAAGTAAACAAAGTTAAAAAAACAATAAACCTCTCCTCTCCCTGGGTCCACTGCGACGTTCCCTTCAGTCCTATAACCTCTGCGGTTCTACTTGGAACAAATACACGTCTTCTTTGCCTTCTGAACAAGAACATACAACCGACTCTTAAAAATATAGTGGCAACCTCGACACAGCCACCCCTCCTGCCACCAACACGAACTACGTGGATGAACAACAGTTAAAAAAACAACGTCTTCTTTTAAAATGCAAACATACAGATACACACAGGAGCGGAAAAAAAAAAAGCTTTAAAATACAAAAATAAACTACACAAAAGATTTCTGCGTCGTTGCTAATTTTTTGGGAAAGGTTTTGGAATTTTTTTTTTGTTGCCGTTTAAATGTGATGCAAGTCTCTGTCCTAGCAAAGTCCATCATGCCTTCTCCACAAATCTCCTCCGGGTTTGTCCACTCCAGCGTGTCTGCCACCGGTCCTCGTGTCGGGGGAAACAAAAGCGCACAGTGATGATTTTAGCAGGAGACGGGGGTCCAGTACGGCGACGGTACCGACGTGTTTCTCCATGAAGCACATTTGTTTTGAGCCAAAAACACAAAAGAAAGGAATAAAGAAAACGATGTCCTCGTCTGTGGAGGACAAGTGCTTTATTGGTTTCCATACCGACTCTTTCCTCTCGTCTAAACCAACGCCTCCAAAGCCGTTTGTCGACACTGTACAACATTTGGTGTAGTCTCTCTCTACATTCCCCCAGGATTCACCAAACACAGAAAAAAGAAAAAGGTAACATCGCGCGCGCTCAGGCAGGATCCCAGTTGGCTGAAAGCGTAAACGCTTCTCTACATTGTTCAACTACTTGAAACAAGCCAAAAAACAAGATGTTAAAAAAGATGGAAAAGGGCGTGACTGAAAAAGAGAATGTGCTTCTAGGTTTTGGTGTTGCTCTAAAAATATCACAACCAACAGAACAAGTAGAGGAACGAAGGGTTTTATCTACAGAAACATCTCAGATCGACTTTAATCTCCGCTTCATGTCGCTGCTCTGCCTTTGCTGCCGTCTTGAACCGAGACGTGGGGGTGGAGGGTGAGATTAAGATGAGGAGGGGTGAAGCTCAGTCTTCCTGATAAAAAGGACAGTAGGAAAAAAAAAAGACCGACTAGGAGGGGATCTCTGGGGACCCTCACTGGTCCGTCCTTGCTTTCTTTAGACCAGCAGGTTTCCTGCAGGAGGACACATGAAACCAGCGTCAGTATGGCGTGTGTGGCGAGGATCAGCTCAGCATGAAACAAGGCAGCTGCACTTACATGTCAGGTGAGGCGCCCGGTCTCTTAGGAGCAAGTTTAGCAGATGCAGCATCTTTACCAGATTCTGTGAAGCACAACAACGATTAGTCAGTTTGTCAACAAACATTTTGTCACCGTGTGGGAATCTAAACGAACCCTGCAGCCATCGGACTTGGGTGGCAGGGCCGTAACCCTTCTCGTTGCGAGCGGCGATGCGGAAGATGATAGCTGGCTTCGTGGTGTAGTCGATGTGAGCGTTGGAGAGGCTGGACGACTGCACCAAGCATGACGGGTTGGGTCCACAATACACTCTCATGAAGGCTAGCTGAGCTGGGGTGGAGGCCTTGGCCTCGGTCGTCTGGTTGCTCTGGATAGCCAGGTACACAGAGTACTCAATAATCTTTCCTGAGGTCACAGACGGGGGCTCCCAGGTCAGGTGGGCTCCATCGGGACTCTGTGGACCACAGTGGGAAACAAAATCAGTGCTTTGTTTCAAAAGGTGGTCAAACAGTCACGATCCAAGACCGCTCTGGGATTCAAACACAGCCCAGTGCTAAAACAGGACTGTTTACCTTGCTGATCTTGATGGCACAAGGTGCCCCTGGAAACCCGGGTAGGCAAGTCTTGAAAGCAGAAATCTCAGAGAAGGCTCCACGACCACAAGCGTTAATTCCTGCAACACGGAATTTGTAAGCTGTGCCAGGCTGCAGCTCCATTTTCTTCATCTGACTGTAGTCGGGCACGACGCCAGAGTCATCCTACCAAACACGTGTGTGGTTAGAGACCATCTCAACACAAAACAGACATGAACGCTGCCCTGCAGCACACTCACATCTCCCTGAGAATCATCTGCTGGCACATAGAAGTGAGTCACAACCATATTTGTCACTTTCACAATTCCAACATCAAACCACTGGTTCTCCTTCTTCACAACAGGCTTCGCTGGAGTCGGCTGAGGGGCTTGTTTCTGGTCAGATGAAAGAATAAAGAGTCATGAGAGTGATGCTTCCACTCTGAGCTGTGACAGATGCCAATTATAAAATGTCTCACCTCTCCTTCGATGCCGTTGGCGACCTCTGCCAGTGTGGCTGCTGCTTGCAGCTTAGCTGGACTTGCTACTGATCCAGATGGTGCAAATGTACTTGAAGGCGCCAGAGCTGGATTTAGGGTAAAGCAGCATAAATTAGTTCCCCTACATGTACGAAACATCTCAGAATTCAAATAGAGTGATTGCAGACTCACTTTCAGCAGCGGTGCGTGGAAGGATGGACGCCACGGATGCAACGGAGGCTGCTATTTCGTTGTGTCCGTTGCTTTCCACAGACGGGTCGTTGAGGCTGTCAGCTGGTGCGAGGCCCTCAGTAGG
This sequence comes from Nothobranchius furzeri, assembly GCF_043380555.1. Lineage (NCBI taxonomy): Eukaryota > Metazoa > Chordata > Actinopteri > Cyprinodontiformes > Nothobranchiidae > Nothobranchius > Nothobranchius furzeri. The sequence goes on from NC_091743.1 coordinate 40,662,462, forward strand.
TAGGCTGGTGTCCACCGAGGCCTGCTGGGCAGCAGCCTGGGCCTCCTGCAGCTGCTGCTGCTGTTGGACCAACGCTGCAAGCTCCTGCTGGGTCAGCATGATGGGGATGCTGGTGGTCTGCTGACCGTCTCCGGCAGCATCACCTTCATCTGTAAATGGTTAAATGTAAAGCTTAGTAAGTGCTTAAATCCGCTTCATAACTGCAAAAAACATTTTTTAATGACTGGATGTGATCTAACGAGAAGATTAGTGGAAGAATATTTTAAAATGATGTGTGCTTGCTCACTCATGACAGCCTGCTGCGCAGCTTGAAGAACAGCCTGGATGGCCAGAGCCTGGGCCTCCTCAGTGGCTGCTGCCTGAGCGGCGGCCTCGGCTGCAGCGGTCACAGCCAGCTCTTCATCCGACAGCCCCGTCACCATCAGCGTGGCTCCCTGACCCTCAGACATCAGCTCTGAGGGCAGGTTCAAGGCTGTCGCAGCAGCTGCTTCTCCCTGGAAGAAGACATTAAAAGCACAATGAAATGGGTGCAAAAAGCTGGAGCTCAGATCAAGTGGATTCTAGAAAGTGAAGCTAGCGCTGGCTGTTATCAGACGTCATGTTTTATTCACCTCTGCTTGTGTCTCCATTGCTGCAGCTGCCTCCTCCGCAGGTGCTGCTTCAGCTGACGCAGCCTCATCAGTTTGCATGGGTTCTTCTGTGGAGCTAGCAGCAGCGCTCGCTCCCTCTGTGATGGATGAAATCGACTGAAGGGGAAAGAACCACACAGATCAGATGCGTTACATAATGGCAGCAAAAAATAAACAAATAAACACATAAAAAAATTAAAATAAAAAAACAAACAAACATAAAAACATCTGTGAAAAGTAGAAAACACACAAAAACGCTAGAGTTTTCTTTACAGGTACTGAGGGCCCGGGGACCGGTGTGGACTGGGTGACAGTAGTGATGGCCCGGCCTTGGGTGGTGGCAGCTGGAGCAGCTGCTGCAGTACTGGAAGCTACCTCTGGGCTGCTGGTTCCTTCCGCTTCCTCTTCCGTCTGCTGGGCAGCTGGAAAAAAAACATCACCCTGACTGACTTCTCAGTTGCGCCTCTTACATTTGTTACACAAGCTAAGAAAGTCTTCATCTTGGTGAATGAAACATCCCAGTAAACAACCAGTCTGCTGTAGACAACCCTCATGCTGGTGGCTGAGCTGTGCACATGGCAGCACGTCTACCCATCAACCCCATCCTTAGACCAAACACTGCTAGCATACCTGTTCCTTCGCCAGTCTCCATGCTGCACGTAGCAGTGGTGGCAGTGTTGGTGGTCCCGGTCTCGTGTGTTTCACAGGGTGGGTTGGAGCAGACCCTCTGGACCAGGCCTGACGCTGTGCTGGTCTGATCTCCTCCCATGTTGGAGGTGGCTGTGGACGTAGTGTTGGTGGTCCCCGTCTCGTGAGTTTCACAGGGCGGTTTGGGGGGAACGCTCTGCACGGTGCTCGTCTCCCCTGCATTCATGGTGGATGAAGACTGCGTGGCTGTGTTGGTGGTCCCTGTCTCGTGGGTCTCACAGGGCGGGTTGGAGCAAGCGCTCTGCACGGTGCCCGTCTCCCCTGTATTCATGGTGGATGAAGACTGCGTGGCTGTGTTGGTGGTCCCTGTCACGTGGGTCTCACAGGGCGGGTTGGAGCACACCTGCTGGACTCCTCCCATGTTCGACGAGGCTGTGGTGGCTGTGTTTGTTGTCCCTGTCTCGTGGGTCTCACAGGGCGGGTTGGAGCACACCTGTCCCGCTCCGATGGTGGCAGAGGAGGTGGTGGCGGTGTTGGTGGTTCCGGTCTCGTGGGTCTCACAGGGCGGGTTGGAGCAGACCAGGGTGACAGTCCCAGAGCCATCTCCAGCTGCTCCTGCATCGGTGGAGCTGGGTTGCTCAGAAGTCGGTGAAGCCAGAATGGAAACAGGGAGGTCTTGAATGGGTTGGGCCTCCACACCACTGGGAGTTGTGATCAGAGTGACCTGGGTGGGCTGGTTCTGAAACAAAACAAATGAATAAATCTGACTCTTTAAAGGGTCAAACAAGTGCATAAATAACCCTTTAAGTGCCAAAGTCGCAATGTTGAGACAAGCGTCATTGCTGACTTTAACGAGCCACAGCGACAAATATGATCCCTGATGACGTTACTACTTTCCACCAGAAGATGGTGGAGATGTGCAGCTTCAGGCTGAGCAACACTCATGAGTGTGTTTATATTGAAAGTTTCAGAGACTTTCGGGTTTGAAAACCACCTCCCGCCGAGAGGTTCCAGTCCTGGGAGAGGAGGAGAGATGTGCGCAGCATGAAGAGGTTGAATATTAGAGATAAAACTTACAATTGCCGGCAGGTCTGATCTTTGTCTGGTCATAACCAGATTATGAAGCAGAATATCTACTTTCTCATGAAGAATTCACTCATCCAGCCGAAAAGATTGACAAGACAGCTGGTGCTGCACAAGCGTACGGTGTATGGAGCTTACAAGCTCCAAACGTCGGGTTCGAAGTTTGTTTCACCGTGTTTGGGACATGATGGATGTAGAAATTATGGTAAAAACACAGCTAATGTGACAGATGTAGCAGCAAAGTAAAAAACTAATAAATAAAAAGCTGTAAATAAATAAATCGGCAGATGCTTTTGTTAAGTACGGAAATCAAAGTGTGCCACATAATTAGGGATGCAGCTATCGAATATTTTTGTAATCGAGTACTCTATAGAATCATTTATCGAGTACTCTAATAAATGACCCTTATGTGTTTGTAAACCATTATATCAAATAGCATGTTATAAAATATGAAAGACCTCTTAAAATGAGCACGCAACTGCCAGTTATTCTTCAAGTTTTATTTAAAATTAGTTTTCAAAACTTCAACTTTACTTCACAGTAAACAAATGTCTGTGCAAAAAAATAAGTAAACAACCTGAGCCGACATTACCCTCGTGCGAGAATCTACCGGCACCAGAACCAGAACCGCTCACGGCGCATGCGCAAACATGGCTCACCCGTGGTTTTGTCAAATTATACTGATCACAAAACATTTATTTACTTTCTTTCGTTTTCCTCTGATAAATACCCGCGTCCTCCTGAAGCAATCCTGAGGGACAAGACTTCAATAACAACACAATAAAAAGTCTGACGTGTTGTAAAAATTGCTGTTTTTAGCACATTTTTGGTCCGACGTGTTGCTACCAGATGTACGGTGTGAGCTGAAACTGAGTGCTACAAATAAAAAAGTTGCACAGTGTCCGCAGAATATGTAGCAGACCTCCGAGTCCGCCTGCAGAAGAGACATTTACATGTGGATGTTTGCTGGTCAGGTGCTGCAGCATGGAGGATGTGGTGTTGTGGTGGGCTAAATCCATTTTACAGTATTTACACTGGACTATAATTTCCGCCTTACGACGTGAAAAATGGTTCCAGACCTTTGACATTTTCTGTCTTTTTCGCACTCCACCGGGGTCCACGTTGTCCGCCACGGCTAAAGAGAAAGTTAAGTTACATTTGCTACTTGCGTGTGCATTCAGTGCAGTGTGTATGTGCGTCAGTCCGGGTGAAACGTGACCCTGGGTGATTGCAAAGCCATGAATTAATTAAACATGAATTAAACGAATCCTCGAGGCAGAGAATTTGACTTGAGGATTTTTTGTACTCGACTTATTCGAGGTACTCGAGGAATCGTTTCAGCCCAAGACATAATCATAAAACTATTCTTTCCCTTGCATCAAATGATCATTACATTCAAGGGAAGGACGTCCCTGAAGCCGTACAAGCTCAAAAAACCTGAGATGGGTCTGGAAATATATGGAAAAAGCATTTCCCTTGAGTGAGGGCAATATAAATATCAAAAAATACAATATAAAAGATAAAAATTCTCATTTAAATCTCTCTCTCTCTCTCTCGTTACATTTCTAAATAACTTTTCTAAATAACCCTAACCCTAAAAAATAAGAAGGAACATCTGTAAAAACGATGCATTCCAATACGGCAGCCTGATGATGTCATAATATGCTAATCAGATGAAAGAATTAGCTCCCAACACAAACTTTGGGTCCTACTGAAGATGTTTCTCTTTTACAGTCTACCTTTATCTCTAATCATTTCCAAGCTACAACCTTAAATAGTTATGTCAAAACTGAACATTTTCTTGAGAAAACTCCGGCGCCCAAAGGGTTAACAGCAGATCGTCTCTAACACCAGCATCCTGGCTACAGCTCAGGACCGCTGGGCCTTACCTGTACTGTCATAGTGGGCGAGGAGAGCGAGGAAGTAGAAGTCAGGCTGGTCTGGGCAGCTGACACAGTGATGGCAGTTGGGTTGATCACCTGGCTGGACAGCGTGGCAATGGTTCCCAGTGTGGTGCTAGGCGTTACCAGTGAGGCACTGGAACTGTCGGCAGCGCCTCCAGCCAAGGCGGTGGACACGGTGCCAGTGACTGTGCCCAAAGTGGTGACTCCTGGAGGAAATGAAGGTAATGTGCTAAAGAGAACACTTTAAATAACAAAATGTGCAGTCACAACCAGTGTGCTCACCAGTAGTTCCCTTGACAACCAGAGTGGTGACGGTGGGTTTAACAGATGACACGGTTACTGGAGTAACCAGACGAACGCCACCCACCGTGCTCATGGGCACCGTGCGCAGAATAGTTCCAGGCTGTCCAGGAGCACCCTTTAGCACCACCTAGGAACACACACACCCGCTTTAGATGCCACACGATGACAGCTGCTGCTCTGATGGGTCACCGGGCCGGTCAGTACCTGCGTCAGGCCCTGCTGCCCAGCTGCAGTGGTGAGTTTGGGCACTGCCGTGATGATTTTACCAGGAGTTCCAGTGGTCATTACCTTTGTGGTAAGGATTGTTATAGGTGTTTTCATACCTCCACTGCTTGTCACACCTGAAAAAACAAAACATGAAACATTTTCTCACATCAACTGGAGACTAAAATAAGTCTGGATACCCGACTGTCATTTGTATTTTTTTCTTCCTCTCGTTGGCAAAAAGGAATAGAGCTAAAAAAATAAATAAAATAAAGCTAACCTGTGGCTCCTGGCTGAGTCATGATGGCCGACATGGGGATAGTCTTGATGATGGTGGTGCCCTGCTTAGTAGTAGTAGGAGAAACCCCACTTATGTTGAGGATAGTGGGCTTGTTTCCGGTGCCCCCAGCCTGCGTTGTGGTGATGATCGTTGTGGGTTTGCCATCTGCAGAAGTCACCAGCTTCAGAATGGTGCCAGCTGGGAGGGGACCCTTGGTCTGAGAACAAAAGCACCTGTTAAACAAGCCATTTGGGGGGAAAGCCACCTGCTGCCCATCTCAGGAGTTTAAGCTACCTCCTGTTTTTTTTTTCCTGCACTCATGCAGATAGCTGACCTGTATGATCTGTGTGAGAGGGTTAGTGGAGGCCTGGCCTGTGACAGCTGATGTCTGCACTGGCTTGGTTTGCACCACAGACATCATCTTGCCAAGGTTGGAGATCTGCCAACATAGGAAAGAGACTCAAACTCACGAGTCACAGGGAGTTCAGCGGGAAGGCGGACCACTAAACCTGCGGCTTTGGGTCATTTCAGCCCTAACTGAACTACAACCATGCAGATGACTAACATCATGCTCCCTGCTTTCTAACTCCAGCCCTCCAACAGTCACTGTAGGCCAGCTAAACACACACACACACACACACACACACACACACACACACACACACACACACACACACACACACACACACACGGTGATTTATAAAATCCAGGATTTATTAAAGCACCACTTTTATAATAAAATGTGTTGCACGATTCCTGGTTTCTTACCAGAGTGCCACTGCCACCCATGGTGAGGGGACTCTTGACCAGAGTGATGGTTTTGGTGACTCCTCCCACCACAGTGGTGACCACCTGGGCCTGCTGAGCTACTGTGACAGCACCAGACTTGTGCACAGTAATGATGGGTCTAGTGGTGGTGGGAGAGGAGGCAGTCGCAGTGCCCGCCTGGGCTGCAGCAGTCTTCAACATCCGGGTAGCTGGGTTACTGACCTACAAGCACAAAACCATCTTGACTTAACTGACACACTGTCGCCGGGGACACACCGGCCGCGGAAGCGCCGCGAAGCGAATCGCTCACGAAATTCGGCCGCTGCTCGCCGCTCCTCAGTTCAGATCAGACGCGCCCCAGTCGAGGCGCGCCTCGGCTCAGCTGTAGTTTTTCTTTTAAAACACTTGGTGTCCTCAATTTCCTCTCTGCCTTTTCTCAGCTATTTTCCTCTACGTGTGTGCGCGCGCGCGTGTGTGTGTGTGTGTGTGAACCTACGGTATGAGTTGTTTCTGCCAGTTGAATCTCTTGGAACCCGCTCCAGTTCTGCAGCTGTATCCTAGCAGTTTCTTCCTAAATGGGTACGTAAATAATCATGTTTTTCGGGGGTCGTACAGCTCCTTGTGTTTCTCAACTTCCATAATTAATTTAAAGTCATCCATCGTAACTGCTTGCCTCGGACTTTCTGCCTCTCTGTCCTGTTTGCTCCGGTGAAAAGACACCCAAAACCACACACCCCTTCAAGTGGTCACACACGCACACAAGTTCGATGTGTGTGTGTGTTCGTGTGGTTTTTCTGCAGTGTCTGATTACGAACACATTTGACTATTGCGGAATTTTATTTTGAAATGCTTTATTTTGTTAACTTTACCGGCCTGCCTCTTATGTCTAGGTTTGACTTCCTGCCAGAATTGACGCGATTCACCCGCGGCTCGCGAAAAAAATAGAGCCGACGCCGAAATGATCGCTGCACGGCGCGGGCTGGGGCGCCGGCGCGAGGCGATTCGCGGCGCTTCGGCGGCCCATGTGGTCTATAGAATAGCTCAACAAGGGCGCCGAATGAAGGCGACCCCATTTTCGCGGCGCTTCCGCGGCCGGTGTGTCCCCGGCCTGTGTCTGAACACCCAGCATGTTCTAGTAGGTACCATTACTGGAGAAGCCACTTTGACTGTGGTAGTGCCCGGAGAAACAGCAACCGTCTTCAGAATGGTGGCACCTGGAGGAACATTGAGGACAGTTCCTGCAGATGAGGGCGGGATCTTCTGTGTGGCTGCAGCTGCAGCAGCCAAAGCTGCCATGCCACTCATCTGAGGGCTGCTACCGATCGGCTAAGAACAAAGAAAAAGTACAACATTCCTGAATTCATCTGTTGACACAACAGTGAGACACCACACCAAAGCTCTGAAAGACTGAGTGCTGTGTGAAAACAGCCGTACCGATCCTTGGGTGGTTTGGGTAGGCACTACCATTCGAACACCGGGAGGAAGGGATGTCACGGTGACGGGGGATTTCCCCGGCTGGCTGGGGCGAACTGTGACGACAGACGCACCAGTGGCAGACTGCTGAGCTGCAACCTTTAAAACAGCTGCAATCACAATACACATCATCAAGACTTTATGCTGAAGTAAGTGAGGAGTTTGGATCTCGCTGTCCTGATTGTTACCCGTGTGTGGTAAACTCTGAGCAGAAGGTGCTGCAGCAGCAGGCACAGGGCTCTTTGGGGAGTTAACAGGCTGTGATGGGGTTGCACTCGTGGCTGGTGAGGCTGCTGCTGGGGTTGCTGGGATGTCATACTTCTGCAGCTGCAGCAAGTACGTGTCGGCGGTGGAAACGGCCCCCCAGCTCACTTCCAGAGAGTTTGTGTTGGCACGGACGAGCTGTACTCTGGCTGGAGCATGTGGCCGCTCTGAAAGATGAATAGCATCATTAAAATAAATAACAAAAAAGTGCTTTGACCTTATTATCACCCATGAGCACACTTACCTGTTTCAAGGTACCAAAGGTCTTTACAACAGACCTGGTTGTTCCACGCTTTACGATAACCGTCGCGACCACTCCACACGTACAGCCTGGAGTTGATGGCCACAGCGCAGTGGCCAGCACGGGCCCTGGGTATGTTGTCTTCCAGAGTATCCATCAACACCGTCTCCCAGCACATGGTGTCTAAAAGAACAAGGCAGCGTTTAGCACTGGAGCAACCTCTTTCACTCTGCATTCTGGTGTCAAATCTGATGGTAAACAAACCCAGATTTAGGCAGGCCAGCGTGTTTGTACATTTCCACTCTTTTTCATGCGTGGCTACTTTAACATCATCCATCACCAAGGGAACCCATCCTCCAAAAACATACATTCTGCAATGAGAGAAAAAAGAAGGAATCAGTCAGATCCTGCCATCAGGAAACGTTTTACAGATTTCTACCATCAGAACACAGATCTACACTCAACAGCCTCCTCACTTGTTTGTGATTGTGGTGGCAGAGTGAAGACTCCGTGGAAGTGGTGCTGTTCCACCTACTGATGGTTTGTTCCAAGTCAGGGTATCTAGGGATAAAGACCATCTCACATTAGTCAACTCTACTCACTTCTCCATCAAACTTGAACCCATCTCTTCTCTTTCTCATAAGAAATGTTCCATTTCCAACACATCATCAGATACTAGTTTAGGGTGGCTCCTCCTCTTAAACATACCAATATCCAGAGTCCACAGATCTCCAAGACGACATCCACTCATCCCTCCATAGATTATCAAACGGGATTTCCTGGTGGTCTTCTCTGTGTACACCACAGCGGTGTGACTCTCACGGGGAGGAGGCAGAACTCCATATGTGATTGGAATATCCCATCCAACCACGCTAGAACCTGGACGAAGCTCAAGCGTGTACAGATCATTCAGGTATCTGAAATTACAAAACAAGACAGAAGATCAGAGTCAAGCAGAGCAGGGGTGAGCTGAGGAGTCTGACGGTGACAACCGTCCTTACCTGGGAATGTTGTTTTTTGGGTCTTCACTATCATTGGCCAGTCCACCAAACAAGTAGCATTTGTTACCAACCAATGAAAAACTGTGGCCAAGGCGAGGACAAGGAGGGGGGCCGTTTTTGGGATTTTTTGCTTTCAGTTTTTTCCATTCCCATCTGCTGGCCTGGGACAGACCGCAGAAACAACACGCCGTTAGTAAATCAAGGTGCTAGAGTTCTGGTAGTGATGGTTACGTTTGTGTAAAAATTAAATGTATTTTATCCCAACTCTGCTGAACAGCATTTATCTCGTCTATCTTTCAACTTTCCTGAATTCAAATTAATTTGAAGCTTACATTTTAATGACTTTACATTTGAGTGTTTAATTATAAAGTCAGAAAACCTTAATCCTTTAACTTGGAAATGGAAGATTTATTCCATCAATAAGCTCCTAAAGCAGCCAGACAAGATCCAATTCAGCCACCCTGCTAAAGTACTACAGAACAACACATTTGTTACATAATATTTTGTAAACAAGTTCAATTTATTTACACTAGAAATTTGTACTAATAAACACCCCATTGCATTTTTAAAAACAATACTTCAATGTACAAATTCACCTAAAAAAAGTAAGAGAGCGATTACCTGTAGTTCATAGAGATCATTGCTATACTTTCCATACTCCACCATCCCACCAAACACCAACAACCGAGTTCCATCACAAACAAAACCATATGCAGCACAACCAGGAGGAATATCACCACGAACCGCTGGGATAAACCACTGGTTTGTTGCTGAAATCAAAACAAAACAATGTAAAGCTCATTTATATACGCTTTTGTTTTTACTCCAGAAGTCAAAATTATGTTATTACTAAGGTAAGGATAAAACTCCCACAGTTAGTGCCAACTCTAAACAACTTCTTAGGATACTGATCCAACTAACTTTGGGATTTAAAACAGTAAATAAACATTAATTTTATGTGAACTGTGATCACTTATTAAAAACATTCTACATACAAAAGAACAGATGGTTTCACTAGTAAAGTATTCATGTACTTGTCCCTAATTAGACCGATTTGAATGAGTTCAGTGGTTCTGGTTAAAGAACAGGAAACGAGGCAAACTTAAACCAACCATCATCATCCATTTTATTTTAGCCCGCCTTTTTTCACCCTGGAGTGACATGCAGTCTCCAGCAGGGGGAGACAATGTGTACAGAAGCGGGCTTGTTTGGCCTACTCAGGCCTACACAATGTTTAACTTCAAATATCTTAAATTTCTATTAAAGCTGGATGTTGGTATGCAACGTGGTGTTCATTTATTCGATAACGTACTGTTACATGTGCCAATATACCGAGCACGGCACTGTTTCGGCTACATTCATACAGCTGTTCCAGTTTTATGATGGAAGCTAAACTTACCGGTGTTGTACACATGTAATTCATCAACAATCCCCTCGTTGCCACCACCAAAGACGACCATAAGCTCCTTTATTGCCACAGCTCTGTGTCCATGCCTGGGTCGGGGAACCGGACCTGACCACCCGAGGACCCGTTTCCATCGCGGCTGCAGAACCGACGCAGTGGTCCCGGTCACTGCGGAGCCTGGGGCAGACATGACTTCTGCCAGAAAACAAAACAAAAAAAATAAACTTGTTTTATCGCCCCAAAACTATCGTGCCGTTTGTAACACAATAAATCTAAAAAGACATCAGCAGCATGTAACCGACGAGAGCACCAAACCAGTCAAATATTCGGGGGGGCTTGCTGCTAAAGTAGCTTGAGGGCTAAAAAACTGTTAGCGGTAAACTTCGATTGAAAGATGCACTCACGCTAAACAAGATGCAATGCCTTAATTCAAGCCTCTCGTTACTTATACGTAGTTGTGTAAATACCCAGTTATCTTGATAAATGCATGTTTTTACCATCACGTAAATTTCCTCCAAGATATTTGAATTCAATCCGTGGAAGCAGCCATCTCACAACCAAACAAACCGCCGCTAAAGCTACTGCCCTTCTGAAAAATGGCGGAAGCGAATTAAAAGGCTAAATACATAGACACTAACCGATAGCACCGGCAAAAAATACGATACAACATCGTGTTCTACATGTGCAACTGCATCTGAGCAAAACTAATAATATACAGCTGTAACTTGAATTACACCCTAATTTAGAATTGTTAGCAAGAGTCGTCTTATTTTCATGCCTCTCATTTCGTAGCTAGCAACATTAGCATTTTACAACGATTTAACGCAAATAACCTTAAAAAGTATCCTCAAGCGTGCGAATACATATACACTGTTTAATAATATGACAACTCACAACTACAGTCGAATGGTTTGTCGTTATTGTGATAAAAACGGGCTATTTGTGACATCCAAACAAACTGTTAGCTCCATTAGCTCCTGCGGCTAGCCTGTGAGCTTAATTTGCCCATGCTAATAGCGTTAGCTTGCGGCTCGCAACTGTCAAAGCGTCGTCCAATTTCACAATTAAATTCGACATAACTTCAAATAACCTTCGCATGCACAATTTACCCGATAGAGAATTAGTTGCACAAACACCTCTGAAACTGAGCTACATGCAGGTAAACCATGAAAATGCTGTATTATTCTGTTTCATGCCGTCTCTGGAAGCAGCCATCTTTTCGACAATCGGCCTCTATCGGCAGCTCCCACAAGAAAAATGGCCGGGCGGTTTGCTACAACAAAACATAACAAACCCGAAAAAGACACAAACATTTCAAAGTTATACTCACTTTATCCGATGCAGTAGATGTAAAAACACTGGTATGTGCTCTTATGTTGTGTCAATAATCCACATTCATTCGATTTGTAGAGAAGTATTTGCTCTCATGCCTGCCTGGAAGCTGCCATCTTCTTGACAATCAGAGGCGGAGGAAAATGGAAGAGTCACCCAAAGTAAACATGGCGACGCAGAGCCGCTCGATAACAACTTCACAGTCTAACACCGAAACACGGAATTTTTTATTTGCCATTGTGAGCTTGTAAACGTGTTTTTGTATCTGGATATACTTTAACAATACTTGAAATCTCCATACTGTAAACATATCACGATTTTTATGAATTTATAACAAGTTGTGTGTTCGCGGTGGGGTTATTGTCCCATACTAAAGATGGCGACATCCGTTCTGGAATCTTTTTATTTTCTTATATCGGGTAACGAATATTTTATTTCTCAGCAACAGACGTAGCGATGTTCAAACGTGCACAGTGACAGTGTGCGTGAACCAGTTCACAAAATAAACTTTGTTAAATTTTAATGTTGACACACCCACGTTAGCGCGCCTCCCCACAAACACGCACATACACGCGCGTGTGCGAGGCAAGCTTTTTTGTGGCAGTACAGTTGTTTTTATTGTCGTGTTGCATAAAGAGCGAGCCCCTTTATAAATTATTAATACAAATGCAATATACTTTTAATATGTTTCTAAACTAAACTGCATCAGTCTAATAATATTTTGTGCTACATTTAAGCATAACTCTCAACTAAATTTAAGAATGTTGTTCACTCACATTTTCAAATGAAGCCTATAAACATTTTTCAATTTCTAAAGGGTTTTTCATCTAATAAAATACAATATCAATTTACAATCTACATAAATAGAAACAGAAATCAATATGGATTCTGAAATTTTATTTCTCCTCAAGGGTTATTTAATGATAAGACTGGGGTTTGTAGATCTATCAGAATGGTTATGATAGTGTAAGATAAACTACCCAACAGAACAGAAACCTCTTTGAGTTTACTTTTAGCTACATATTTTGTCTTATGGGACGTGCTCCTAGGTACTGATAGTATTCTGTTGTGCTGTAAAGGGAATAAATGTTCAGTAGCAGTGGTTGTCTTTGGTTGTAATACGTTTTATTTCCTTTAGATGGCAGGTTTGCATTCTTCTTGAAAGCCTCTTTCACAGAAACACACAAATCAGAGATTGTTTTAGATTCGTTCTCCTACTTCACAATCACAGTAATCTTATCATACATTTAGGACAAATTTAAAGGGAATCTGGGTTAAAACACACATAACACACACACACACACACACACACACACACACACACACACACACACACACACACACACACACACACACTTTTAAACGTGACCCATTTGCAGTACTTCTGCATCTTGTTTCTTGCCCATAGAGACTTACTCACCTATATGTCAGATTAATTTCTGATTAAAATATGTTGAATAATAAGCTCACTTTTAATCAGCTTGCTTTGAAGCTGTTTATGGATCTTGAAGAAAAGGTTTATGCACGCTGTCTAATCAGTCCCTTGATATGCCTTTGGACATGAAGCCATTGAGTAAGTACAAATGTCTAAAGAATGGTCACTTTTGACTTGCTAATCATCACTATCTCCTTGCTTTTATCATGAATGTCACAATTATTTATACTTGTACCGGCTGAATAGTCATGGTCCTTACAACCAACAGTCTTCATGTCATTGCTCGTGTCATTGCACTCAAACCTGTTGAACATCTTGTCAAACACTTTGTACACCCATTTTGAAAACCCTATTTTTAAGGAGTTTCCATGGAAATCTCCATAAATTACTGTTCCCAGGTGAACCTCACACTAATGAAATTGGTGTGTGTCCTGGTGACAATCGGACGATGTATGTAGTGGTTTGGGATAATGTTAGCTTCCATCACTCTGCTGTAGTCGGGCAGTGGTTTGCAGCACACGACAGGATGCTTATGGAGTTTCTTCCTCCTTACACTCCATTCCTAAATCCAATAGAGGAGTTTTTCTCTTCCTGGAGGTGGAAAGTTTATGACCGGCATCCACATGAGCAAATGGCCCTGCTAGCAGCCATGGATGCAATATGTGACAACATCACAGCAGAGTCCTGCAGAGGATGGATTTGCCACTCCAGGAGATACTTTCCTCGCTGCATTGCGAGGGATGACATCCGTTGTGATGTAGATGAAAATATGTGGCCAGACAGACAGAAACGTCTGGATGTGCCAGAATGATTTACTGTACCTGTATGTTACAGGACTGTGCAATACTGTATGTACTGTTACATGTACTGTATATTGTTCACATTTGTGCACAGCTCTACCAAAAGGGTGATTTTATGTTTACATGTATTCTACAGTAAACAAGTGACTGTAGCATATTTTTCTTTTGCACAATGCTGTAGAATTACAAACACTTCTATACAGTAAAAATGTAAAACGTACGTATTCAGTGTCTCAGTTACTCCCAAAACTCCCATAACATCTACAGTAACTTTACTGCACATTTCAAATGGCTGTACCAGTAGGGCATACTGCTGTCTTGAGCATTTTCAGGTGTCACCAAATATTCTTGCAACGGAAAACACTGAAATTATAAACTGTCATGGTGAAATCATGACAAAGCCATTTGACTATCTTGTTCATAGAGATGGTGTCAAGACTTTTCATTTTGATGGCACTGACAGTTTCATTGACATGAATACTTGCTTTTGAGGAATGGATTATCAATTTTGAGCATGTGACGTGCTTTTGCAGGCTATCCACTAGGTTTTGCAGTTTGCACCAATTGTTTTGAGAAATGCACTAACTGCTGTGCAAATGTTAATAGTGTTCTGAGAAACGCACCAAAGCGACTGAGAAACACTGTAACACACATTTAGACATATTTCAGATCAATATTCGAGAGTCATGGGTGTTTTGTGTATATATAAAAAGTTTCAGATGGTTGAGTTCAGCTCATGAAAAATGGGAGCAAAAACAATAGTGTTGCATCAGTAATTTTGTTCAGTGTGCAAGGCAGTTCCTGATGTTGTTTCTCTTGATCGCTTATAAGATATTTCCTTGGTTTGTCATTTTAAACACTCCTAAAAGTACATGTACCGTTGCTAGAGATGACCAACAAGAAGTGAACAAACCAAACCGTTCACACCATCTCACACACACAGAACGAGAGCTCCCTTTTGACAGCAGCAAAGATGGAACTGGGTGTGAAACTTTTACAACATTGAACCTTTATCTCAAACTGTTCAATGTTTTATTTACCTAAAGTTATTCATGAAATGTAGTCATTTTAAGGTAGAAGAAATGTTAAATCCATGTGTCCACACACACACACACACACACACACACACACACACACACACACACACACACACACGCACGCACGCACGCACGCACGCGCGCACACACACACACACACACACACACACATATGACACGGAATGAATTAGATACGTCATGGCAAACGTGAATGGGTAAACGGATAAGAGAGTCCAAGAATAGTAAGCGCATCCCAAAAGGTGACTCCCTTAAAGGAAAATAGGGCAAAGTTGTGAATATACCTAAACACACAATCCTCTAAGAGCAGGGTTCTTCTCTGTAATCATATATCATTCAGGTCACTTTTCGTTATTTCATTATCATTGTATACAAATTGTGCAAATTTCAAGTTAAAATAATGTACTCACTTGTTCGAATCTGCTTTCTTGATTCGTCATCTTCTTAAACTAAACCTAAAATCCCCTGATAAATTAGTTGTTGTTTCTTGTAATTACAAGATGTTATTCGTGCTCATTCCTGATTGCTGTTAGACTCTTCATGCTTTCATTATGTGGCTGCTTGACCACTGCAGCTGTTTATTGATGATTTTACCATGGTACAATGTATTAACACCTACTGATGTCAGTTACCCACCTAACCCAGATCAGGCAAGCACAGAAGTGTGCTCACCTGAGCTCAGACAAATACCTTTATCTTCTCTGCCTCCCTGACCCAACAGTAATTGTTAACAACCTGTAAGAGACTTAGGAACTGACTGGAAATCTGTACTTTAAGAGCTCAAAGAAGTCATGATGTAAAGTAGTCTGCCATAATCCTTGGCATAGTTCAGGGATTATGGCAGCAGGAAGTTTAACCTGAGAATGTTCCATCACACATCAGAGTGTCAGCCTGCAGGCAAATAATAAAAAAATCACTCCGATTTCCTAAACATGTCATCTTGTTAAGGAAACAGATGTCTGTTTCTTTTGATGGGAACAGAGGGAAAGAGAAAGAACGTGAATGAATGAATTCTTTATTGTGATTTTATTCAAATGCATGAAGAAATAGCAGCAGCTGTCACTGATAGGTGGCTCCTTGGAATGGTCACCAGTCCAACAAAGGACCTTTAGCTCAAGTTCAAGTTTATTTATATAGCACCAAATCACGACAAAAGTCGTCTCAAGACACTTCACATAATAAACATTCCAATACAGGTCAGTTTATTAAGCCAATCAGTAAAAAGTTTCCTATATAAGGAACCCCGCAGGTTGCATCGAGTCACTGACTAGTGTCAGAGTCTTTACAGCAATCCTCATACTAAGCAAGCACTTAGTGACAGTGGAGAGGAAAACTCCCTTTTAACAGGAAGAAACCTCCAGAGGATCCTGGCTCAGTATAAGCAGCCATCCTCCATGACTCACTGGGGATGGAGAAGACAGAGCAGACACACACACACACACACACACACACACACACACACACACACACACACACACACACACACACACACACACACACACACACACACACACACACACACACACACACACACACACACACACACACACACACACACACACACACACACACACACACAACAAGTATACCAAGTCATGTTTCTATGGTTACATTGTGATTTCTTAGTAAATATTCTATTTGCTGAGAGATAAACTTTATTGTATTTATCCTACACACACACACACACACACACACACACACACACACACACACACACACAACAAGTATACCAAGTCATGTTTCTATGGTTACATTGTGATTTCTTAGTAAATATTCTATTTGCTGAGAGATAAACTTTATTGTATTTATCCTAGTGAATCTATAATTAAACGAATAAACTAGTAGTAGCACATCCAATGTCAAGGAAAGTAAAAAGTTATTATCAGAAGAGGGAGAATGTTTAAGTGGTTAGCAGCAGTGTGCTAGACGATGGCCCCCTCCATGAGGCCACGACAGCTCAGCAGAACATCATTGTAGCTTCTTCTGGGGAGAAAAACACTTAGAGAAAAAATAAAGTTAACAGCTGAAATAGCAGAAAATAATACAGTTAAAGAGCAGATTGTAGAAGAAAGTAGTCGAGTGTGGAAAGTGGTCAGTGTATCCTCCAGCAGTCTAAGCCTATAGCAGCATAACTACAGAGATAACTCTGGATAACCTAGCCTTTTAGATGGAGGCATGTTGGAGGCAGGGCAAGGGAGAGCCGTCTTTACCGACTGTACACCCCACCTCCCTCTACTCCCCCACTTGTCCAGATCTAGGCTAACATCAGATTTTAACCATAGGCCCTATCAAATTAAAATGTTTCAAGCCTAGTCTCTGTTTATGGTGGGGGCGGTGTGCTGCTGACCTGAATTCAGGACGTTGGGGATCAGTGGGCGTATTTCAAAGACCTCCTAAATCCCAGCACCAGATCTTCCAGGAAGGAAGCAGAGTCCGGGAACTTTGGATTGGGCACTCGTGTCTCTGGTGTTGAGGTCACAGAAGTGGTCTTAAGCTCCTCAGTGGCGAGGCCTCGGAGGTGGATGAGATCTGCCCGGGGTTCCTTAAGGTTTTGGATGTCGCAGTGCTGTGTTGGCTGACACGGTTCTGTAATATCGCGTGCACATCGGGGGCACAGGATGTGTTCCAAGTATTGGGGGATCAGAATCCTGAGTCACTCTGGTGTAGAGTTGGTAAGTGTAGTGCTTTAAGAGCTCAAGATATTACCTTTACTCATGACCAATAAGCTGTGATACTCTATATAAATATTGCATCTCAGCCTGCTTGGTCTTTGGGTGTTTAATAAGATATAAAGAATGGGTCGTTCTAGGATTCTTTGTTTATTCAGGGGTTGTAAACACTTCGTCTTGATTCAAGGAGAGTCAGGTTTATAAAAGTAAGAATTTATTTTTAAAAAAAGTAAAACATGACAAGTTAACCAATATTTACTGTGATGGATGGGTCTAGGTGGATGAAATGTGATGTATGGTGTCTATGTATGAATATGATGTTATCAATTCAATTCAATTCAATTCAAGTTTATTTATATAGCGCCAAATCACGACAAGAGTCGTCTCAAGGCACTTCACATAATAAACACTCCAATTCAGGTCAGTTCATTAAGCCAATCAGAAATAATGTTTCCTATATAAGGAACCCAGCAAATTGCATCAAGTCACTGACTAGTATCAGTGACTTTACAGCAATCCTCATACTAAGAGAGCATAAAGCGACAGTGGAGAGGAAAACTCCCTTTTAACAGGAAGAAACCTCCAGAAAATCCTGGCTCAGTATAAGCAGCCATCCACCACGACTCACTGGGGGACTCATATCCTGCAAAAAGGCATCAGACGCTATCTGTGTGTCTACTTCACCCTTTCTTGGAGACCCTCTTCGTGGATCCGAAGGTCAGAGAGGTCGGATGATCTCTGGCACAGAGGGCCGTAGAATACCCGTAGCACTGACTCTCCAGTCCAGAGATGTCCCGGGTCACAACAGATGGAACCGTTTGCGTCTCGGAGGACTCTTAAGGAGTCGGAACAATATCAGCTTTTTTCACCAGGGAGGCATCCTGACCAGATGCCCGAGCCACCTCAACTGGCTCCTCTCGATGTGGAGGAGCAGCGGGTCTACTCCTAGCCCCTCCCGAATGACCGAGCTTCTCACCCTATCTCTAAGGGAGAGCCCAGCCACTTTTCGGAGAAAACTCATTTTGGCCGCTTGTATCTGTGATCTCGTTCTTTCGGTCACTACCCAAAGCTCATGACCATAGGTGAGGGTAGGAGCGTAGATCGGCCGGTAAATCGAGAGCTTCGCCTTCTGACTCAGCTCTCTCTTCACCACGACAGACCGGTAAAATGCCCGCATCACTGCAGATGCAGCGCCAATCCGCCTATCGATCTCACACTCCAGTTTCCCCTCACTCGTGAACAAGACCCCGAGATACTTAAACTCCTCCACTTGGGGCAGGACCTCATCCCTGACCCGGAGAAGGCATTCTACCCTTTTCCGAATCAAGGCCATGGTCTCAGATTTAGAGGAGCTGATTCTCATCCCAGCTGCTTCACACCCGGCTGCGAACCCCTCCAGAAAAAGCTGAAGATCATGTTCTGATGAAGCCAACAGGACCACATCATCTGCAAAAAGCAGAGACCTGATCCTCAGGCCACCAAAACGGATGCCCTCCACACCTTGGCTGCACCTAGAAATCCTGTCCATAAAGGTTATGAACAGAATCGGTGACAAAGGGCAGCCTTGGCGGAGTCCAACTCTCACTGGGAACGAGCCCGACTTACTGCCGGCAATGCGGACCAAGCTCTGACACCGGTCATACAGGGACCTAACAGTCTGTATCAGAGGGCCTGGTACCCTATACTCCTGGAGTACCCCCCACAGGGCCCCCAGAGGGACACGGTCAAATGCCTTCTCCATATCCACAAAACACGTGTAGACTGGTTGGGGAAATTCCCACGCACCCTCCAGGATCCCCCTAAGGGCATAGAGCTGGTTCAGTGTTCCACGGCCAGGACGAAAACCACATTGCTCCTCCTGAATCTGAGGTTCAACAATCCAACATATCCTCCTCTCCAGAACCCCTGAATAGACCTTACCAGGAAGGCTCAGGAGTGTGATCCCCCTGTAGTTGGAACACACCCTGCGGTCCCCCTTTTTAAATAAGGGGACCACACCCCCAGTCTGTCAGTCCAGTGGGACTGCCCCCGATGTCCACGCGATATTGCAGAGCCACGTCAGCCAACACTGCCCCACAACATCCAGAGCCTTAAGGAACTGTGGGCGAATCTCATCCACCCCTGGAGCCTTGCCACAGAGGAGCTTTTTAACCACCTCAGTGACCTCAGCACCAGAGATTTGAGAGGCCAACCCAAAGTCCCCAGACTCTGCTTCCTCACTGGAAGACATGATGGTGGGATTGAGGAGGTCTTCGAAGTATTCTGCCCACCGATCCACAACGTCCTGAGTAGAGGTCAGCAGCACACCGTCCCCACTATAGATTGTGTTGGTAGCATTCCATGTGCCAAGAGCCAGCTTCTGTAGCCGAGGACCAGACCGCCAAGGTCCCCGCCCTCGACTACCACCCGTCACACACTGCACCCAACCCCTTTGCCCCTTCCTCGAGTGGTGAGCCCATGGGAAGGGGGACCCACGTTTCCTTTGGATTACTGTAATTCATTACTCTCAGGAAGTCCACAGAATGTAGTTAAAAGTCTTCAGCTTGTCCAAAATGCTGCAGCTAGAGTTCTGATGAGAATTAAAAAGAGAGATCATATCTCTCCTGTCTTGGCTTCCCTACATTGGCTTCCAGTTAAATTCAGAATAAATTTTAAGATCCTCCTTCTCACAAATAAAGCTCAGAATAATCAAGCTCCATCATACATCAGTGACCTGATTGTTCCATACATTCCTAACCGAGCACTTCGCTCTCAGACTGCAGACTCAGACTGGTGGGTCCCAGAATATCTAAAAATAGGATGGAAGGTAGATCTTTTAGCTACCAGGCTCCTCTCCTGTGGAACCAACTCCCAGCTTTAGTCCGTGAGGCAGACATCTTGTCTACTTTTAAGAATAGGTTTAAAACATTTTAATTTGATCGGGCCTATGGTTAAAATCTGATGTTAGCCTAGATCTGGACAAGTGGGGGAGTAGAGGGAGGTGGGGTGTACAGTCGGTAAAGACAACTCTCCCATGCCCTGCCTCCAACATGCCTCCATCTAAAAAGGCTAGGTTGTCCAGAGTTATCTCTGTAGTTATACTGCTATAGGCTTAGACTGCTGGAGGATACACTGACCACTTTCCACATTCTACTACTTTCTTCTACAGTCTGCTCTTTAACTGTATTATTTTCTGCTATTTCAGCTGTTAACTTTATTTTCTCTCTTAAGTGTTTTTCTCCCCAGAAGAAGCTACAATGATGTTCTGCTGAGCTGTGGTGGCCTCATGGAGGGGGCCATCGGCTTGAACACTGTTGCTAACCACTTGAACATTGTCCTTCTCCTGATAATAACTTTTTACTTTCTTTGACATTGAATGTGCTACTACTAGTTTATTCGTTTAATTATAGATTCACTAGGATAAATACAATAAAGTTTATCTCTCACCAAATAGAATATTTACTAAGAAATCACAATGTAACCATAGAAACACTATTTGGTATATATGTTGTGTAGATGTGTGTGTGTGTGTGTGTGTGTGTGTGTGTGTGTGTGTGTGTGTGTGTGTTGTTTGTTTGTTCTGCTCTGTATTCTCCATCCCCAGTGAGTCGTGGAGGATGACTGCTTATACTGAGCCAGGATCCTCTGGAGGTTTCTTCCTGTTAAAAGGGAGTTTTCCTCTCCACTGTCGCTGCATGCTTGCTTAGTATGAGGATTGCTGTAAAGACTCTGACACTAGTCAGTGACTCGAAGCAATTTGCTGGGTTCCTTATATAGGAAACTTTTTACCGATTGGCTTAATGAACTGACCTGGATTGGAATGTTTACTGTGTGAAGCGACTTGAGACGACTCTTGTCCTGATATAAATACACTTGAATTGAATTGACACAATATTACCATTTATTTCCTTCTATCTATCTTCCTACCCCTTTAAGATTCAGTCATGTAGCTATTTTGTCAGAACCCATCAGTCTTGGCAAAACCAGCCTTCAACCTGGTCTTTTATTTTTGTAGTTCAAAGTGCAATAAACTGGTCTGTGTGGAGATCCACACACCACATGGCATGATCCTTTCTTGATCCAGATGAAATAACAAAGGCAGAGATCATCCAAGCTAACGCTGACAGAAGGGAGGTTAAGTGAGAGCAGACTGAATGTGATTAGCAGGCGTAATAGTATTGAGGATTGGATTAGCTGATTGCAAGTCTTTCCATAAGGAAATAATTTAACCACCTTCCGCACTGAGAATGTAAGCATGGGTCATCAGCTGGAACTAAACTACTGTAAGGTTTAAACTAAAGAATAACATTTTATTTAACTCAAGTTGGGACTGAAAAAAGACACACAGTAGATGTTATTGTTTGAATTGTTGGTTTTTGAAACATGTTACATAAAAGGGGAAACTGTTGATATTTTTGTGAAGGTGTCTAAATTATGTCAGCAACAAGTGACCCTGTTACTATGAATGTCACATGAAAAACACACAAAGACAAAGAATTAAGGTGCAAAGGCATCCATAGATCAAATGCAGCTTCGCAGATATTTAAGACAGAAGTGCCTTGGGATTTGTCAGGCAACTATTATGAGACCATAAGAAAGTAATCCAGAACCAAGTACCATCAATTGATAAGGAAAGTTCTGGATACCCAAAGTCCAAACCATCAGCATACACGCTCTGCCAGTATGTAAAATAGCCTGGAAAGAAATATGTTGATGTCCAGAAATCCTACCACTTTCTAGAAAAGGCTGGACTAAAGGACAGTACAGATGTTCTGATCATGGCAGCACAAAAGCAATAGAGGCCAGGTTCTACTTCACCAGACAAGAGATGCAAACAAACTGTAAATAGATGCCCCTGAGACAGTCTGGCACATAACAACGAATGGAATGAAAGTTGCAGGCAGGTGAGGTGAACACAGAAAGCTATAGCCTGGTGGCTGGAATAGCATAATGGAAAATCTGTGTCAAGTATGGATTGGAGGTTCCACAATCAAAATGAGAAGCTCTGTAATCAACAAAGCTCACATCCAGATGACAGGGCATCTTTCAAAACTATGAGGTATTTAGATACTTTACTTGGAGGCTGTCTGTCAGATAGAAGGTTGTCTGTTTGATTCCAGCTTTCCATGTAAAGTCAAATTGTGCTTAGACAAAGCATTAAACACCACACAGCCCAGATCTCAGGGTGAATGTGCCTCAAAGTGTAAAACTCGTTTGAGTGGAGGTTAAAAGTTTGTATAAATGTGGTTCTTTTAACATCTTTTGCACGATAGATTGGTTTGGGATAAACTTGCTGATGATTAACTGCTGCACGTTTTTTTTATAATCAGCACCATTTAATACCTTTTATGCAAGTGTTTAATGGTAACAACAGATCAACATTTAGGTTTGGTCTTTCTTATACAGACGTGAACGAAATTGTTGGTACCCTTCGGCCAATGAAAGAAAACCCCACAGTGGTCACAAAAATAACCTGAATCTGACCAAAGTATCAATAAATAAAAATTCTATTAAATTTAACCAATAAAAGTCAAATATTGCTTTTCAACGATGCTTAAACAGGATTATTAAAAATAATAAACTCATGGAACAGTTCTGGGCAAAAATGATTGTAACCCTAGAAGAGACCAAAGGGACGTGTTAATTCAAGGTGTTCTAATTAGCATCATAGGTGTCTACACTCTTGCAATCAGTCAGTGGGCCTATGTATAGGGCTCCAGGTAATAACTGTGTTGTTTGGTGACTTGGTGTGTACCAAACTCAACATGGACCAGAAGAAGCAAAGCAAAGGAAAGTGTTGTCTCAGGAGATTAGAAAGAAAATGATAGACAAGCATGTTAAAGGTAAAGGCTATAAGACCATTTCCAATCAGCTAGATGTTCCTGTGACTACAGTTGCACACATTATTCAGAAACTTCAGATCCACGGGACTGTAGCCAATCTCCCTGAACGTGGCCGCAGGAGGACAACTGATGGCACATCAAAGAAACGGATAATCCAAATGTTAACGAAAGAGCCCAGAAAAACTTCTAAAGAGATCCAAGGTGAACTTCAAGCTCAAGGAACATCTGTGTCAGATCTCACCATCTGTCACTGTTTGAGCCAAAGTGGACTACATGGGAGACGACCAAGGAGGACACCATTGTTGAAAACCAATCATAAAAAAGCCAGACTGGAACATGCCAGACTTTATTTTGACAAGCCTGAAAACTTCTGGGAGAATGTTCAGATGAGACAAAGATGGAACTTTCTGCCAAGGCCAGTCAGCTCTATGTCACAGACAAAACAATGAAGCATATCAAGAAAAGAACATTGTCCCTACTGTAAAACATGGAGGAGGCTCTGTTATGTCCTGGGGCTGCTATGCTGCATCTGGCACAGGGCATCCTGAATCTGTGCAGGGCACAATGAAATCCAGACTATCAAGGGATCCTAGAGAGAAATGCCCTGGCCACTGTCAGAAAGCTTGGTTTCAGTCACAGATCATGGGTCTTGCAACAGGACAATGACCCAAAACACACAGCTACACCCAGGAATGGCTAAGAGGAAAACATTGGACTATTCTAAAGTGGCCTATTGGAGCCCTGACCTCAATCTTACTGAGAATCTTTGGAAGGAGCTTAATCATGCTGTCTGGAAAAGGCATCCTTCAAACCTGAGAGAATTACAGCAGTTTGCTCATGAGGAGTGGGCCAAAATACCTGCTGAGAGGTGTATGAGTCTCACTGACAGTTAAAGGAATTGTTTGATTGCAGTGGTTGCCTCAAAAGGTTGTGCAGCAAAATATTACCTTAGGGCTACCATCATTTTTGCCTAAGCTTGTTCCATGAGTTTATTTTTAATTTCCATTGAAGCAGGATTGAAAAGCAGTGTCTGACTTTTATTGGTTAAATTTCATAGAATTTTATTTATTATTACTTTAGTCAATTTCAAGTTATTTCTGTGGCCATTTTGGGTTTTTTATTTCATTGACCAAAGGGCACCAACATGTTTTTCCAGGTCTGTGTGTAACTTTACATAATTTCAAACAAGCTGATAGTTGTGGTTTTGCTGTTGATTAGTTCTATCTGTGTTTTGAAATTATTACCTCTAAAAGCATTTATTTATTTGTGAGCAGATCCTTCCTCCAGTGTAGTTTCTGGTAGATTTCTCACCTTTCTCATAATGAAGCTACACAAGGGGAGATTTTGCATAGAGCCCCAGTCTGACTGACAGTCATCTTGAGTTTCTTCTTTTTTTTCTGATTACTGCACAAACAGCTGCTCTGTTCTCACCAAGCTATTTGCCTACTGTCCTGTCGCCCAGCCCAGCCCTGTGCAGGCCTACAGTTTTGTCCCTGGGATCCTTAGACAGCTCTTTTGTCTTGTCCATGGTGGAGAAGTTGCACTCTGATGGAGCAGTGATTCCCGACCCTGGTCCTCAGGGCACACTGATCTGCAAGTTTTCCATGTCTCAGCTTCAACACACCTGATTTACATTGCCTCCTCAGGAGGACATCAAGTGCTGCAGATGCCTGTTAATCACTCGTTCATTTAGGTCAGGTGTGTGGCAACAGGGAAACACTGGTGTACGTATAAAAGGGCAACATGGAAAACATGCAGGACAGTAGGGTGATGCATGATCGGTGGGCTTGTGGCTGTGAGGTTTGTTTTGTTTGGGTTCCTGCCCATGTGGGGGTGGTGGGCAGTGAGCGGGTGGACTCTGTGGCCAAGGTGGCACTGAGGAGTGCTGTTGTGGACCTGAAGGTTGCCATGGGCTCCCCTGAGTATTGTGCTGTGATAGGCAGGGAGGCCATGAGATTGTGGCAGGCCTTGTGGGATGGTGGGGTGGTGGGTAGGGGCTTTTATGGGTTGTATTGTTTGGTGGGTGGCCGTGGTTCGGTCCTCGATCTTGGGAGGAGAGACTCGGTTGTCTTCACTCGGTTGAGGTCAGGGCATTGTGGTCTTCGGGGCGGGCTGTTTTTGGTGGCGAAACACATGGACGGGAGGTGTGATTGTGGGGAGCTTGAGTCTGTGTGTCATATTCTTTTGCACTGTGGACGGTATGGT
Organism: Nothobranchius furzeri; assembly: GCF_043380555.1. Lineage (NCBI taxonomy): Eukaryota > Metazoa > Chordata > Actinopteri > Cyprinodontiformes > Nothobranchiidae > Nothobranchius > Nothobranchius furzeri. The sequence goes on from NC_091743.1 coordinate 40,687,983, forward strand.
CATGAGAGGAGGCCTATTTTCAGAGGTTGAGGACTACGGGTCTGTCGGTGTTTTCCCTGCGGACCTTGTTGGGTGTGGAAGACAGGCGTAGGGTGTGGGCCCTGATGTGGTTTCTGCATGAGACGGGGGTTTATAAGAGGCTGTGACGCTCTTTGGCGGTGTGTTTGGGCGGCTGTGGCAACAATACGCCTCGTGTGCACCTAGCCTGCCGGACTCATAGAAGAAGAAGAACATGCAGGACAGTGTGCCCTGAGGACCAGGGTTGGGAAACACTGTTCTAAACAGAGGAGGTTGCTGATGACTGTTCCTTCTTGGAACCGTTTGCCACTCTTTGTGAAAATCTGGCTGAGGGGGGTTAGGCTACACAGAACAGTAGTGAGGACAGAACATCACCTTGGTGTTTCATGCACTTGATGCTGACGTGTACTGTTAGTTTGGATTCAGCCCTAAGAGTTGTCATCTACATTCCCATTGAGTTCTTGATGAAAGCTCTGTGTCCTGTTGATGTGCATTACCAAACACTCCAGGATTGGGTTAGAGACTTTTCTGTTGACCTCTAGTTAGTGCACAGGTTTGTGTGTCTGGTTTCCTCGTTCTGACTCTACTGTTGACCTGTAGTTGTTCTTAACTTTGATGATTCTGAAATTCTTCTCTGTGTCCCACTCACATGCTCATTCATCTCAGTGTTGTCTTTTTTATCCATCAGAGGAGCCTAAAATCTATTCACCAATGAAGGTCCAAAAACCCAGCTGCCTTCTTAAAAGTTTAAAGATTCAATCTGAAGGAAGATTACTCTGTTTACATGTTCAAATCACAGCAATCCTACTGAAAAATGGAAAGTAGACCTACACTTTCCATCAAACCCTTTAGAGTTGTTGCTAGAAGCATAACAACAGCTTGAAGATAGCGTGTCAACACTTTTTTAGAGCTTGTGGGCTAAAAATGATTGGCCAAACAAAAAACGTACACTAGAAGCAGATTTAAAATACATCGATACAAACCAAATCTAAATAGAAATGGGTGCAAACACTTTCAGCTTGTTGTCAGGAGATAATCCTAATCCTGTCCTGTCACTGAGTCCACATCCTGCATGATGAAGGTGAGGGGGTCAGAAAAGAGGAAGAAGATTTTGTTGGGTGATTTTCAGTTAAAAAACAACGTGAGTGAGAGCAACTTTATTTATTTACATGAAGATAATGTAAAGATCAAAGCACATTATAAGAGAGAAGGAATCAGACAGGAATGTCTTCCATCAGTCATTCTTCACGTGTTTCCTTCTTTCTCCGACTCTAATCTGGGTCTCAGAATAGAATAGAATAGAAAATCAGAAAACATTTTGGTGTCATGGCAATTACATTCAATATAGGAGCAAAAAATAAGAGTAAAAGTTAGAAATAAAGAGAAAACTATAAGAAAAAAATAACACCGACATACTTAAAATATCCAAAATACTAAAAAATTCTACATTAAAAATTCTGAAAATAAACACATTTTAAGTTATAAATGGATGCTTGTTCAGCATTTATGATTTGCTTCCTCAAGTGAAAATATAAATAAAACTTTTTTTATATTTTATTTAACCTTTATTTATCCAGGAAAAAAAGTCCCATTGAGATTTAAAAGCTCTTTTTCAAGGGAGTCCTGCAGCAAACATCACACAAATACACAAGACAAAATTTACAATTTAAACTTGTATGAAAACAATCTAAAATAAAATTTCTAATAACAAAGTTAAGTAAAATATTTAAAACTTTAAACAAGCCCAAAAATAAAAACTAAATAAAACAGTTGCATGTTATTGAGTTGCTCTCAAGATTTCTTAGTTTAGATTTAAAAACTTTCAATGAAATAAACTCTGTCATCTTCCATTTTTCCTGCAACTCGTTCCAAGCTGATGGCGCTGAATGGGCAAAAGCTCTCTTTCCAAGTTCAGTACGTACAAACGGGACAGAAAGATGCAAAGTGTCTTGTAGACAAAGAGAATAACGACCTGCAATTTTCAATTTAAGTAGGGAAGTTATATAGGAAGGCAGTGGACCAAGTAGTGCCTTATACATAAATCTGAAAAAATGAGACTTCCTCCTGATGGTCGAAGCAGGCCATCCCATCTGAGAGTACAACTCACAATGATGAGTCGAGTATTTACGGTTAGCGATAAACCTTAGAGCAGCATGATACACTGTGTCAAGTGACTGAAGACATTCAGCAGAAGCGTTCATATACTAAATATCTCCATAATCCAGGACAGGAAAAAATGTTGCAACAAGACGCATCTTTGCATTAAAAGAGAAACATAACTTATTTTGAAATTTAAAACGCAGTCTTAACTTCAGCTTCTTCACCAGATTCTCCACATGAGGTTTGGAGGTGAGTGAGTCATCAATCAAGAAACCCAGATATTTATACGAGTGAACCAATGATATTTCTTCACCATCAAGAGTGGTCACCGAAGGAACCACTGAGCCTGTCTCCTCCAGTTTGTAAACAGCATGAGCTTGGTCTTGTCTGCATGTTGGACAGCAACACAAGCCTTCTGTACTGAATCCTGGCTTGAGAAAGAGTGTTTCCACAGCTGTAAATAACTGTATCATCGGCATAAAAGTGCAGGTTTGCATCTGTCACATTTAGACCAAGATTATTAATGTAAATGATAAATAAAAGAGTGCCCAACACAGAGCCCTGTGGCACTCCCTTGTGGACTATGGCAAAATCAGAACAAAGTCCATCTGAGCCGCCGAAGCGCCGCGAAACGGGGAACGCCTTCATTCGGCGCCCTTGTTATCCTATTCTATAGACCACATGGGCCGCCGGCACTCCAGCCCGCGCCGTGCAGCGATCATTTCGGCGTCTGCTCTATTTTTTTCGTGAGCCGCGGGTGAACCGCGTCAATTTCTGGCAGGAAGTCAAACCTAGACATAAGAGGCAGGCCGGTAAATTTAACAAAATAAAGCATTTCAAAATGCAATTTCGTGATAGTCAAATGTATTCGTAAACATACATTGCATAAAACCACACACACACACACACACACACACACACACACACACACAGCGAACGTGTGTGTGTGTGTGTGTGTGTGTGTGTGTGTGTGACCACAAGAAGGGGATGTGGTTTTGGGTCTTTCAACCAGAGCAAACAGGACAGAGAGGCAGAAAGTCGTAGGCCAACTATTAACAACATGGTTCACACACACATGTACAAACACACACACAAACAGCAAGGGGGAGGGGGGTGTAGAGGAAAAGAGCAGAGAAAAGGCGGAGAGGAAATGGAGGACACCAAGTGGTTAAAATAAAAACTACGAGGCGTGCCTCGACCAGAGCGGAGAAACAATCGTCTGGTCTGAACTGAGGAGCAGCGAGCAGCGGCCGAATTTTGTGAGTGCTTCGCTTCCCGGCGCTTCGGCGGCCGGTATGTACCCGGTGTGATTTAATACACTGAGACCTGTTTTTAAGATAATTTTAGAACCATCCCACTGCTTTTTCAGATAGTCCTGACTGGATGAGTCAAAGTTTTAGAATACCATGGTCAACAGTGTCAAATGCTTTTGTCAAATCTATAAAAAGGATGCACAATGCTGCTTTTTGTCCAGAGCAACAACAATGTCATTTACCACCTTTAGTGCAGCCGTGGCAGTACTGTGTGTTTTCCTAAAACCTGATTGATATTCAGATAAAATAGCATTAGTGTTTAAAAACTCCTTTAACTGTTCACTCACCAGAGCCTCAAGAACTTTGGCCAACACAGATGTTTGATATTGGCCTATGGACGTAATCTTCACTTTAGAAGTGTGTGTGTGTGGGGGGGGGGGCACGGGGGGGGGGGGGGTATCCCTACAGTATGCTCTAATGGAAAACAGGCTTCAACACAAACGGTTGTTTTCTGCTTGGTCCTAGAGCTCAACCAGTGTCAATTTCATTTAGCGTAATGTTGTTTTTGGATGGTTAAAAAGTGCAGGGGTCAAAGCTTGACTTTGGAAAAAGTGTGTGGGTGGGGGGGGGGACATGTGCCTCCCCCAAAATTATGTCCATGTATTGGCCTATAATTAGATAATTCTGTTGGATCTCCTCCTTTTAACAAAGGGGTAACAAAAGCTGATTTCCACACTGAGGGAATTTCATTTGCATCTAATGTGAGGTTAAAAAGACTTGTGAGAGGCTCTGCCACGAAATCAGCTGCCAACTTGAGGAAATATGGATCAATTAAGTCAGGACCTGAAGTTTTTCTGTGATCCAATCCTTTAAGAGCTTTACGCGCCTCCCGCACAGAAAAGGGGCAATGTTAAATTGATGGTCAATGTGCAATGGTAGGTCAGCACAAGAATCCACAAAGGCTGGATTCAGGGAATCAAACAATGAGCCAGAAGATAGGAAATGCTTATTAAAACAATTCACAATCTCCATTTTATCATGGACATGAACAGAATCCTTGTTTGTGAAGATGGGTAGGACACTAACTTTTACTCACTGAAAGAGACTTAATAATTTTCCAAAACTTTTGTGGATTGTTTCAGTTCTCAGTGGTGACAGACAAGTCAAATTCTGATTTAGGTTTCTTTTGTACATTTGTTTCTTAGTTGTCTGAAGAGGAGCCAGTCAGTGGAAGACCCTGATTTTCTAGCTTTAGCCCAAGCTAGGTTTATCAAAAGCTATTTAGTAAAAAATGAATAAAAATCCAACTTGCAGATTCTATCATTGATTCACGATGACTGAAAAACAAATGAGAACATGTTCTGTTTGGAATATTTTCATTGTGAGCTCTAAACAAGAACTATCCCTGAGCGGGCTCCTTTTATCTGAACTTGGTGTCTCCAGGATCGAACCATAAACACACACTCCGGTCAAACCCACTGGAGTTGTTGCTAGGAGCACAAAACTACGTGAATCTAGCTTGTCACACAAAAACATGCACTAGGCAGGCCGATTCTTATAAACATCCCAAAATGCACAGATACAGGCCAAATATAAATAGAAATGGACACACATGCTTCAGACTTGTTGTTAGTGGATAATCCTAATCCTGTTCTGTAGTTGAGTCCAGATCCTGCATGCTAAAGGTGATGAGGTCAGAGCAAACAAAGGAAGGATGTTTTGTTGACTGATGATTTGCTGGCAGTCAGCTTTGTGGACAGATGATGATAAAGTTCATGCTGCGTAGACTGGTTATGTTGTTGAAGGTAACCCCTGCACGCAGAACCTGACTGGTGATTTGTTTATTATAAAAACGCACATATGACCGGGACAGCTCATCGTGTTTTACACCTAAAGAGACTTATTTATGTTTTGAAAGAGCAGCAGTGCTGCTGCCTTTAACTTCCTGCTTTTACACAGAAAAGCCACCTCCTCTAAACAATAACACATGGTGTCTCCTCCACCGTGTTGTTGGACCAAGAACTCTATGATTACACCGCCAGGTGAAATCTGTTAATCTCTGACAAAGGCTAAGTGCCAAAGAGTTAACACAAACAGGTAAAGCAGTGGAAGAGATTATCCTGTACTTTGCATGGGATTATGAGACATGATGTTATAGGAAACCAGATTAGCAGGCAATGACCGACCGAGCCCTTCCTTCAGAAAGTTGGATTAACCTGTTTAACCACGATCAAACACATATTTACTCAAACCTTGTTTCATAAATACATCCGCTCTTCTGCATGGCTGTAATGATTTCCTTTTCTAAACCACCTCATTGAGTAACAGTTAGACAGGAATGAACACATTTGTCGTTTATTTTTCCCTGTGACAGTTTTTTTTAAATGGCATCGTTTAGTTTACTTACTTTATGAAGGAGCCGAATGACTTCTTGTTTGGTCCACGCCAGCTGCACTCTCCAACCTGCAGAATCACCTGCTGTTTTAGATCAGTAAATGAAAAATAACCAAACAATCAATTATTCAGTTATCAAATCTATTTATTATGGGGTGCAGTGCCATTCCGGAGGTGTTCATGAATCCTGAAACTGGGGTGATGAGGAACATTCGCTTCCTGCGCAGTCATTATCTTTAGTTTTCACACAGGTGATGGAAAAATCAGACAAAACACAATGAGGTTTGTTCGTAGTTCGGAGCTGCCCGACGACTTCTGGATACAAGTAGCTTTGGACACCAACAACATCACGTCCCTAAGCTCGTTCCAGGTTCCTCGGGACCACTTGGGGAGTTTGAGCACCTTTTACGCGATGGCAGGATTTATGTTTTTTGTATGTGTGGCCGGCACGTCCATTAATACTCTGACCATTGAATGTACCGTTTCATACAAGAAGCTCCGATCCCACTTCAGCTACATCCTGAGACTGACCGTGGCAAATCTTCTGGTCTCTGCCGTGGGTTCTTCTACTGTCTAGTTCTCCTTTTCCATCAAGATACTTCATCTTTGGACCACTAGCATGCAAAATTGAAGGGTTTTTGGCAACACTTGGTGATAAGAATTAGGTTACAAGTAATAAATAAGTTTCCTCATTTCACTTGACTTCAACACATTTAAGCAAAAGCAGATTAAATACTCTCTTCCTTATTTCCAGGCATGGTAAGTCTGTGGTCCCTTGCTGGGAAAGCGTTTAAATGATGGCTGACCCGTTTATCTGCAAGCCTCTAGGTAACTTTGCTTCCAAGCCCGAGCATGCAACAGCTTGCTGCATGTTCACCTGGGCGTTTGCACTGATAGCTTCAGTTCCTCCCCTCGTAGGATGAAGCAGGTGATGTTAAAATAACTCTTGGTCAGCCTAAGCAGCGTGTGCTGACACATTTACATGGTGACACTGTTGTTTCTTCAGGTACATCCCAGAAGGTTTGCAGTGTTTCTGTGGACCGGACTGGTACACCACCAACACCAAATACAACAATGAGTCCCACATGATTTTGCCTTTCTGCTTCTGCTTTGTGGTTCCCTTCACCATGATCGTCTTCTGCTACACTCAGCTACTCATTACACTTAAAATGGTGGGGCTCCAACAGTATGACCGATTATTTAGTCACCACCCTTTTAAAAATAAGATCAAAATATTCTGACTAAGACAGTTAATTCAGTACTACCATACCAGTTTTGTTTGTGTTGTAATTGCCTCTTCGCTCTGGTCACCAGGCAGCAAAGGCCCAGGCTGAGTCTACCTCCACCCAGAAAGCAGAGAAGGAGGTCACCAGGATGGTCGTCGTCATGGTGCTGACATGGTGTGCCATACGCCTCCTTTGCTCTTTGGGTCGTCAACCGTCGTGGACAGATGTTTGATTTGAGATTTGCAACCATCCCATCCTGCTTCTCCAAGGCCTCCACTGTCTCATCTACACCCTCCTGAATAAGCAGGTGAGCTCATCAGTAAAAACAAGTCGGATGAATATCAACCTTTAGTCTTGTACAATGTGTAGTTTTATCTCATTCTTGATTTTCTCCCTCAGTTCCTTGTGTGTCTGTTATCAATGATGGGGATGGGTGGAGGAAACCTCTACAACACAATCAGTGACCAAAGTCTACAAAGTTGGGCCTGCTTAGACCTCCAGCGTGATTTGTTCATTTTAAACAATTAAGTGATGCATCTTTAGCCATATGCAAAAGTGTCACAATCCAAGTAAATTAGTTTGCTTTTCTGCTACGTTGCAAGATAATAAAAAATGAAAATGTCTTTACTGGATCGGTTATGTGGATGACACTGGACGTCCTCTTGGTCAGAGCTTTATGCACTTTTTTTAGCTTCTGTCGTGTCAAAAATACAAAAGAGTTGGCTCTGGGTTGAAACAGACTGTAAAATTAGCTTTACACCAATCAGAGTTTGAGATATGAAAAGCTTAACTGAAATAAGAGGAGAGCGCCAACAAAAGAAGAAATAAGAAAATTGCTTTCACTTGGGTTGTACAGATGTGAGCTTCATTTAAGGTCCTTTCAACAAAACTACTCACAAAAAATTATTTCAAAAAATTTTTGGTCAAATTTCACCCAGAGTGAAGTTAAAAGGCAACGTTTGGACACCAGTCAGCAAAACCAGGCTGTAGAAAAAGCTGTAAAAAACATGGGTGTTGCACTATCGTGATGGTCACTGAAATGGTAAAATCAATAAGAAATCTCCAAACATCACTACAACGCTAAATAAATAAATAAATAAATAAATAACAGAAGAAGGTTTGGTGAGAACGTGACTGAAATACACAGCATGCTGTGATTTACCCTACCGGAGCAGGCAAGGATGCTACAAGACCCCAAAATAGCACAGAACATTTGCCAAAAAGCATACATTTTTATCCTAACACAATAAAAACTGCTCACCAGCTGGTGCATCATAAAAGGTGCTACTAGTTACTTATGACTTAGGGCTGCAAACCCTATTTGCTCTGAGAAATCAACCATTCATTGTTATTTTCATACCTGTGTAAAGAAATGAGTTGTTTACATCTTCTTTATGAACCATAACATATGAGATTCCATAGAAATATGAAATATCAATCTGATGGATCTTCGACTATTTTAACCAGAAGATCAGAACTTTTTATTGTAGGGATTAAGCGACGCTTCGTATTAACTCCAAGGAAAGAAAGAGAGTCAGGGTTCAAATAGTTAAGAAATCAATTTCTACACAATTTAAACAAGACTAACTGAAACACTCTGTGTACTGATGGACTAGGGTGGAGTGAGAAGTGAGATGAATGATGAATACTGTATGTGTGTGGAATGTTATTCCGAACCAGTGGATCCAGAGAAGCATTTAGTTCTGAGTGGGAGTGAATGTTTCGCTCTAAATTTTAGTTGGAGATTTATAATGAAACGCCATCTGTAGGTCTACGTACCCCAGGAGAAGCCTCCATCAGATCCAGAATGTCAAGGTCCCCTTGGACCCTCTTTGGTACCGAAGCCAGTAGAAAAGCAGCGGTGCCGACCAATCTAGTCTTGGAATGCTTCCAGGTTATCACTGGCGTCTCCGAGACCCTGAAGGGGTCGTGAGGTTCAGCTTTTATTCTGAAGGAACCGTTGCAGTCAGGTGTAACGTGCAACAGATTTTATCCAGCTTGTCGAGGTTCTTTTGGCTGAAGAGGAAGTCCGGATGGTCTGTCCGAGACTTCTCTAGAACGCTTGAACTAAAGAAAAGGTGGCGTGGGATTGTTTTTATAATTGTCATATTTTGGTTTACCGGCGAATCAGAATTTGACATGCAAAAGAGGGTTTATACAAACACCACAGATAACCACGCCTCGCCTCAGAAACAAAGGTTCTGATTGGATCAGACAAAAGGGAATGTGTCATGTGACTTTTAACATTACGTGTCTTTAGTGTCTAGTGCAAATGTCCAAGATTATAATTACTTGTAAAATACTACTGATCACAGGATTGTAATATCAAGTAATAACATTGTCATTTCACAGAGTGATTGAACATTGGGCTCACATTATTATTGGTAATTAATAAAGTTGTTGATTATGTATTTCAGAATAGTTCTTGTCTTCGCTTGGTAACAAAGGTGAAGCAGTTCAGATGAGCAGAGCGCATGAAAGACCTTGGCCACTATCTCATGTAGATTAGCCTGTCAGAGACTTTATGTCTCTGCTCGAGCAGACGCAGCAGATCATGACCTTTAGGTCACAAACAGAACATTCATAACGCTACACCTGAAATGATAAAGATCCAAGACTGAAAAGTTTTATTCGTCACCTGCTCAGTCGTACGAGTACAACTTGCAGGAAAATGTAACCCTGAGTTGCTCCATTGACTGTTATGTTCAACACAAATACATCTAGTACTGTACTGTACACAAAAAAACAACATATGTACAAGCAGTGATTGAGGTGCAAAGGTATAAGTGTGTATGGAAAAATAAAATTTAATAGTACTCATTAGTCCGGAATATTCATGAAATGCAAGAATATACATGTAAAATACAGCGTCAACAACTTTAACCACAGATGTTTTTATGTCATTAAGTACTCAAATGTTTTATTTCTTGTGATAAATTTAGATAATATTGAGGAAACAGAGAGTCAGTCTCTTCGACAACACTCAAATGCCTGGAGACAAAGAAAAAAGCTAAAGGTGATCAGGTGAAATGCGTGCAAGAGAGCTACCTAATCTTTTCACTGCAGGCAAACAGATTAGCTACTTCTCCAGGCTCAGACGTTGGTAAGCATTGAGAAGATACTGTCAAACTCTGAACTCTGTCACTAAGACACTAATCTCAGCATTAGCTAAAAGGTGCTGTAAGTTGTCATGGGAATTGATGCAAAGCTCTAAATCCTGTCCTTGAGCCAATTAAGTTGAGCTGTAGAGCTGTTCAAACCTCCTATAAAAGCAGCTTTTCAGTAGCTCGCCTCAGAGGCACACACAGAGAGTGAGACAGCCCTCCATTGGAAGACAGGAACATCATGAATTATCTCACTGCTGTGCAACATTAGATTTTAATTATTTACTCTCATTTACAAACCATAATTTAATCTATCTTTAAACCAAGCTCAAATTTTTATTTGACAAACACAAAAGAAAGAAAATGAGGGGAATGCGTCATGATGATGTCCCAGACGACTTCTGGATTCCTGTCCCTCTGGACACCAATAACATCACAGCCCTCAGTCCGTATTTGGTCCCACAGGACCATTTAGGAAGCAAGGCGCTTTATTATTCATTGTCAGCGTTCATGTTCGTGTTGTTTGTGTGTGGTACGACCATCAATGTCCTCACCATTGCATGTACTATTCAATACAAGAAGCTCCGCTCTCACCTGAACTACATCCTGGTCAACATGGCCGTGGCAAACCTCATTGTTTCTTCTGCGGGCTCTTTCACCTGCTTCTACTGTTTTGCCAACAGATACATGGCTCTTGGTGTTTTGGGCTGCAAGATTGAAGGATTTTCTGCTACTCTTGGTGGTAAGGACTGCAACAAAATGTCAGTATGAGAACAGATGTCACACAATATCTCAGCTTCAGCCGTTTAAGCCTATCCTCTTTTGCTTTAAAAGAAGATATTGACTGATTAACAGCAGCTTGATTCTGATTATTGGTCTTTTTAATTACTCTTTTCTCAGGAATGGTGAGCCTTTGGTCTCTTGCTGTGATTGCATTTGAAAGATGGCTGGTTATCTGCAAACCACTCGGGAACTTTGCCTTCAAGTCGGAGCATGCTTTGTTCTTCTGTGCTCTTACTTGGTTCTTTGCTTTGTGCGCTGCAGTTCCTCCTTTGGTCGGATGGAGCAGGTGAGTACACAAACAACCAGTTTTCTTCATTTTTCTTCATTTAAAAGTAAAGAATTTGATCAATGAACACATTACTGGTTTGCCAGGTATATCCCAGAGGGCATGCAATGTTCCTGTGGACCAGACTGGTATACAACAGGCAACAAGTACAACACTGAGTCCTATGTGCTGTTCCTCTTCTGCTTCTGCTTTGCCGTCCCTCTCTCCATCATCGTCTTCTGCTATTCACAGCTGCTCTTCACATTAAAATCAGTAAGAGATTTGCTACAAGGACTCAGCCTCGGCAAATGTAATATCAGTATTTGTTGGCATTTTAGTGCTGATTCTCACAAATGTCATCAGGCAGCAAAGGCCCAGGCTGAGTCTGCCTCCACCCAGAAGGCAGAGAAGGAGGTGACCAGGATGGTGGTCGTCATGGTGCTGGGCTTCCTGGTGTGCTATGTGCCATATACCTCCTTTGCTCTTTGGGTCGTCAACAATCGTGGACAGACGTTCGATTTGAGATTCGCCACCATACCATCCGTTTTCTCAAAGGCCTCCACTGTCTACAATCCTGTCATTTATGTCCTCCTGAATAAGCAGGTGAGCCAAAGCACATCCTTGGAGTATTTTGACAGGAAGAATGTTGACAATGATTTATGTTAAAAACTGTATTTAAAGGTAAACAAGAGACCAAAAATGCAGACTTTTGTCCTTAATTTGAATCAACCAATAAAAAAGCACCAATGCCATCTGCTAGTTGTTTCCAGAAGCAACTGTTCGACATTTCAATAATTAAATGATTAGGCTCAAATCCCCAGATTTTAAAGTCACATCAAAGGTCTGTTACTCAACCGTTTACTTATGAATCCTCAAAATGACTAAACTGCAATAATAATCTGTTTAGTGGAAAGAAGTGAAGCCCCCCTAATTGATGCAGACTGTATTCATGTATCTACTGTTCTCTGGAAACATGATAGTTACCGTTTAAATGTTGCACCAGTTTCAGCCAAATGTAGCCATCGTTTTCCTGTTTCTTTTCCTCTAAAAGATGGAGAACTAGAATAAGAGTTGAACAAGACTGAATAAATAAATGAAGTCATCTAAACGGATCCCTTTCCATCCTGTCTTTCAGTTCCGTTCATGCATGAGGAAAATGTTGGGAATGAGTGGAGGCGACGAAGAGGAGTCAACTACTCAGTCTCAATCTGTCACTGAAGTCTCCAAAGTCGGACCATCCTAGGCCGTTAGCCTATCTTGAATCAGTGCAAATGGAAATAGAAGCACGGATGATTTATGCTACAAATGTATTTTTACAGTTCTTAGAGATAGGATTTTGCACAGAAAAATGTTTAAAAAAAAGAAAAAAATCATATGATGAGATAATCTCTGTACAGAACCATGAACATAAAACACATATGTTTAGTCAGACCTAAAAATATGTGTTTTTCTTGTCAAGCAGACAAATGAGGTCAATGAAACCCATAAATGCTTGTAGAGCACCTGACACATCTGTCAATAAGTTGTCCTACATGTCATGACTCATAAATATTTGCTTGTATATAAGTAGTAAACAAAAACTAATAAAGAGATCGCAACTTTGAAGCTCAAATCCACTTGAGAAACACATTATTGTAACAAAAAACACCAAAGAGGTTAAAATTTGGATTGCTTTCTAAGGGATTGGGGTCTTGTCTGAATAATGCACAGCTTGGTGTTTGGAAATGATGTTCCTATAAAACAGTGCTTTCTAGTCTAAACACTGGTATTGTTTTGTACATTATATTGTATGTTTGTCTTGATCCATGTTATGTTTTCACAAATTTAATATGTGATATTCATTTTAGAACTGAAACAAATAAGTCAAAAAAGCTTTTTTCAGTAGATGGTTTCTTCACCGTTAAAGCAGGAAAAATAAGGAAGGACCTGATTTGTGATTCATGTAAATTTATCATGAAGACAATTCTGCATGATGGGCCCTGCGATGGACTGGCTCTCTCCCCAGGGTGTACCCCGCCTGATTGCCCATTGACCGCTGGAGTTAAGCACCAGCCCCCCCGCAACCCTACATGGACAAAGCGGGTTCAGATAATGGGTTGATGGATGGATGGATGGGCTGCATGTTGGTGCAGTTGGCTGCACTGTTGCAGGCAAACCACAGGCTGTGGCCTTTCTGTGTGGAGTTAGCAATGATCCCACCCCATGCGTGTTTGGGTTCCTCTGGGTACTCCAGTTCCCCCACAGGCCACAAACATGCATGGTTAACTTGTGACTCTATGGTCACTGTGTGTTTGTGTGTGTGTGTGTGCACACACTCACGTGCATTAGTGCATGTTGAATACATGCATGTGTGTGTGTGTGTGTGTGTGTGTGTGTGCACGCTCACTCACGTGTATTAGTGCATGTTGAATACATGCATGTGTGTGTGCGAGCATAGGCCTGTCCGTGCATGCGTAGGTGTGTGTGCATGAGTGAGTGAGTGTGTGTGCGTGTGTAGGCGTGTGCGCATGCATGTATGTGTAGGTGTGTATGTGTGTGTGCAAGTGTGTGTGTGTGTGTGCATGTGTGTGTTTGTGTGTATGTGTGTGTTTGTGAGTGTGCATGTGCGTGTGTGTGTGCATGTTTGTGTGTGTGCATGTGTGCGTGCATGTTTGTGTGTGTGTGTGTGTGTGTGCATGTGTGCGTGCTCGTATAGGCATGTGTGCATGCGTAGGCGTGTGCGCATGTGTGCGTGCATAGGCATGTGTGCATGCATGCATGCGTGCGTGTGTGTGTGCGTGCGCATGCATAGGCCTGTGCGGGCATGTGTAGGTGTGTGTGTGCATGAGTGTGTGTGTGTAGGCATGTATGTATGTTCGTGTGTGCCTGTTCATGTGTGCGTGTGTGTGTATGTGTGTGTGTGTGTGTGTGTGCGTGTGTGCATTTGTGTGTGTGTGAGTGTGTGTGTGTGCATGCGTGCGTGTATAGGCATGTGTGCATGTGTAGGCGTGTATGTATGTTTGTGTGTGTGTGTGTGTGTGTGTGTGTGTGTGTGTGCATGTGTGTGTGCGTGTGTGCATATGTGTGTGTGTGTGTGTGTGCATGCGTAAGTGTATAGGCATGTGTGCATGTGTAGGCGTGTATGCATGCGTGTGTGGTCTCCACTCTCATGTATTATTCAGGAAAATGTCTCATTTGTTTGTTGGAAGGTGCAGGACTTGTACTGGAATCAGCCACTGGAGGGCACTCATTTGGTTTTGCCTTTAACTTCAACCCTTCAACCTTACTTGTCCTAAAAGAGCATATAGGCTAGAATCCAGACTGCTGTTCGCTGAAGAGGATGCTTGCCTGGCTACAACAGGTAGATAGGCAAACCTTGATGCCAGGATGGTGCAAAGTAATCTGTGCAACTTACAGAGATATACTGTATATTATTCTTCACTGTTGAAGATAAGGTTCTGACTAAGCTGATGCTTTGGAGGCTTATCAACAATTTCACATACATAATACTTCCTGGATCCCAGTGAGGGTTTAGACAGAACCACAGCATGGTTGATGTGGTCCTTCAAGGTAAGGAGAGCAACACAAGTACCTGCTCCTACTGTCAGTTTACCATGGCGGTCTGACCACTTTGACATCAAGAGTCTGAACCTTCACTTCTGCATAATGGAGTCAGACAGGTGTGTACCAGAGACTTTCATCCACTTTCTCTATCAGGAGATCAAGAGTTGCTGTTGCTTTTAGGGTAGCTGGAAACATCCTCAGCTTAACAAGAATACATGACACCACTTAACTGCAAAGTGTTTTAACAACAACCATCATAGAGGACTACTTGTTCTGATTTTCTTCCTTGTGGTGGATCTTAGTGACCACGTTTACATGCAGCCAATATCCGGGTTATGATCGGGTTAAGGTCGATATTCGGGTTTCTGAGTTGATCAGAATAACCCGTTTACAAGCATAAATAGAAAGACTTGGTCTGGTGTCCTTACAAACCCTGCTTCGCGTAACTTTTCGGTTACCTTCTTGTATATTTCGCTGTCTCTGTACTTTCGGCCGTCAACAAAAGACATAATGTTCATACTTTTCACCAGACCGATGAAGACGGAGGTTTCCTCGTCACTCCAAACGTGTGGTGCTGTGCCGCGACTCGCCATGTTGCTCCCAACTTGTTGTTTACTTCCGGAGTTCTGGCGCATACAAGACGTCTCGCTACTCAAAAGACCAAGATTCCTTGCGAACAGAGCATGCGCAGAACACACGCTTTGATGGGGATATCCCGGTATGCGTTTACACGACCAAACATTCGGGTTAGAAAAGGGTTACCCCAGGTGTAGTGAGCATATCTGGGTTTTTGGCGGTGTTTACATGGCCGTGCGGAACCGGGTTATTGTGAATATTTGGGTTTTAAAAGGGTTACTGGCTGCATGTAAACGCACTCATTGATCCATCAGCTTTGTTCCTACTAGGAGTAAATTTATAGGAGAGGAAAAGGTGACAGGGAAAACCTGGAGGCTCAGTCCGCTCTGCCTTTGTGTCCTTATGCTAAATTAGCCCTTTGAGGACCTTGCTAGGATATCAGCATATTGTGACTGTTTCAGCAGTGTGTGATGTCACAGATCATCTGCATCAAAAGACACAAATGGACATTAATAACATTTTAGACACTTTACTCTGCTAATGTATGCTGCATTTAATGCCAATCATTGGACAGGGACAGTGGCTCTGTGAAGTAAAAAGTAACATTGGGTCAGTATTTTCGCTGCATTTTCAGAATTTGGAGTTTAGAAACAGTGATTTTAAAGCTGCACCAACGCTGCTTATCTTCTTTTTGCTTCATTCTGCTTCACCAGCAATGTTGTGGTGATGTCTGCTGATTTTCTCTTGCTGAAGTTGGTTAATTAGCTTAAAAAACAACAAAAGCTCAAGTTTGCCACTTCATTTTTATCAGTGATACCTTACCTTAAACTTGTGTTACATGTTCTGTTTTTAGTTCCTGTGGTTTTAATTGTTTTATGATGTTTTGTTGTCTTTTAAAATGTATTTTATTCATTTTCATTATTATTTGCTGTTGTGCAGCACTTTGGGGTAACAACATTGCCGTTTAAATGCAATATATAAATAAAGGTTAACTTGACTTGACTTCATGTAAAGAGGACCCTTGTGAAAACGAGATGGCAAATCCTATGGGGGTTAAATAAATGTTAAATAAATAACTAAATGTAGGAAGTGTGTCAAACAGTTGGGTGCTGGTTTTGGGTTTAGGAAATGTTGAAACTTCATCCGCCTCAACCTTTTATTAACCCTCTGGAGGCAGGAGTTGCAGATTAGCAACGTTAAAACCTACCTACCTGGTTACTCCACGTACGTGTTTCATGAGCATTTTTTAACTCAGAAGTACCCCTGAAGGACTTCGTTGTTCGTCCTTTTATCAAAACTTATTTTGAGCCTGAGAGGGTTAAACTGGAGCAAATTATCGTCTCTCCAAAGTCAGAGCCACTCAAGCCCTGTGTGTGCTACTTAAACAGGTGGCCTACAGGTGGGGCCACCCTACGTCAGCAAGCCTGCTGCTCATGAAAGTAGCAGGCGACAGAATTAATGATGCTTGAAATGTCATTTAGTTTCTCTGGAAAAAAACACATCCTGACATATCCTTAACCAGGGTAGCAATCACAAGGTAGTTTTCCTTTTTGTACACGTTCTAAGGCCATGACCAATGCACCATGTCCATGACTATCTCTTCCATCAGGACACTAAAGATCCACAGACTCACAACGGCATCCTTTTGACTCCGGCAGTTTGTGAAAACTACCAGAGAGCTTTATCAGCCAAAAAAGAATGAAATGCTGGATTAAAACAAAACAGGCAAAAGGCACTTTTACAAAGAAATGATAAACTGACCGCAGATCCAAATATTAACACATTAAAAATAAACTAAAACACACAATTTGTTTCTTTGATTGGGTTAGTGGGACATGTGGTAGAATTATGCAAATGCAGGATTACCATTCACCTTCAGAGGTTCCAGTGATGTGATGCTCACAGGCTTTTCTGCTACATCAACAACATTAAGTTAAGATGGTTTGCTCAGTAGGATTACCAGAAAAATACTATCTATATATAGAGACACCATGATTTTTAATAAACATTCTGGTTGTATTTATCAGAAATGTAACATGCATCTTATGTGGATATTAATCATCTAAAAACATCCAATACATGCAGACTACAAACAAAAAAACCTAAAAAGTAAAACATAAGGTCAAAGGTTATCTGAATATGTTCCTCATCAGACATGTTTGCATCTTCTCCGATGAGGCGTGCTGCAGCAGGAAGATAAAGAAAAATACAGTCAATAAAAAAAGAAAAAACCTAAAAGATGAAAATATAAATTACCTGATATCGAGTGAACTCAAGATCATCACAACAAGAAATGTGAATTTGGTTCACTTCACATCAGAGTAATTGTTCATTAACTGCAACTCACACAGGCAGACTCAACAGACCTTCAGCCTCTGGTCACCGTGGTTACAGAGGATCCCGTCGGTAGTCGGGAGCAAATCCGAGTTCTGCTAGTAGTGAACTTTTACCAAACATGAATAGTTCAGAACTAGCGGAATTCCAGACCTACTCTCGAAAATCTCAGCATCATTCAGAAACAGGAAGTAAGAGTTTTAAAGTCTAAAACGAACAAAAATTACCATCTTTAAAAGTTCTATAAATGTATATACTCACATTAAAACAACCATCTTGGGAATTTAATAAATGAAAAATTACAGATTTCTTCAGCTCCATCATCTTCTTGATTTGAGGTCTTTGTCCCTCATGGAGTTCTTTCTAAATCTGTGAGCCTGCTACCTGTGCAAGAAATGGACCCCACTCCAAAAAAAAAAAAAAAAAAAAAAGAAGCTTTAACTACCCTCAGCCTTCTCCGAAAGTGACCTGTCGTTCCGGAGAGATTAAGGTCTTACAAAATGAGCACGCCAAAAGTGATTACTCTGGGTTAAGCAGTTTTGCGGAGCAACCTGAGTTGTCCGTATAATCTGCTTTGGCCGCTGAGACCGGAGGTGTCTTCACTTGTGTATCACTGGGTCAAACCTAGAGCTTACAGCCACTCGGCTGCTAGCTGCAACCCACAAGCTCATCTCCACCAGCATGCTCTAATTTAGTGGCAGACAGTTGAAAATACGTGTTTAAGACAACCTGACAGCAGATGAAACTGAAATTATTTTACAAATAATCAAAAACCATTTTACAATTTCAAAACCTTAAAGTCTTTAGTTAGTCTTTACGTGCTACAACAGAGCATTAGTGCCATGTCAGAGAGAAAACACAAGAACAGGGTCAAGATCAACGGCAAATATGTTTCCAGAATAACAGTAGCTGACTGTTTTTTTTAGTTTTTATTATGATTTTAACTGAGAATTCTGGGTTTTTTACGTTCCAAATGAAAAACTGGCATAAGCCCTACTGTCCACGTTCTACATTCACAGCATGACCCTATTAAGTCTTTCAGTCATTCATTAAGTCTCAAAAATGCCTCCAAACACCTGAAGCCTACAGATTAGTTTAACATTAAAAAGCAAAGCCAGTACAAACAGTATTCATGAGACCTTTAGAGCTACGCACGCCCAGCTGAGAGATGTGGGATGTCTCAGGAAGGCTGAAACAGATAAGTCCTCTCATGCTGCAGACTTTTATAGTGGGTATCGTGGTAACCTCTTTCATTAGCATATCTTACATACTTTAATCATGATAGATAAGAATTTTATCGATAGGTTACAAGTGTGACCTCAAGCTGCTTTCATTAGCAATGACTTTCTGTAATCAGATTACATTTCAAACTTTTGGGAGTTATTGTGAAGCTTTACATGAGAGAGACACTCAAGTCCTGTTCAGCGCTCCCCATCTGCGTCATCAGAATGACAGATGTCCTCTCCAGACTCTGGAACCATGACAGCTGCAGCTCTAGGCTCCACATCCTCCTCAGCTTCTCCTGCATTCTCTTTTCTTGTAGCTCCCTGCGGCTACAACACTGTTACTGTTTGATTTTTTTTCCTTTTGCCCCAGTATGGAACAACAGCTTTTTCATGCAAAATAAAATAAAAAATATTGCTACAATGATCTGTTGGAATGATTTGAAAGAAGAAAAAAAATTAAAGCTGCAAGCAGCATTGTTCGGCCCTCGCAGCTCCGCACCGCTCCGGCCTGGCCGGCAGTCTGGTGCACCCGGGCACGTCCGCTGAACATAAACATCGACCACCCCGACACCAGAAATCGCGAACGGTCTCCTCGTCTGCACCTCACCCTGACTCAGCATCTTCTCTGAGCTCACCATTAAATTACACAGCTAACCACTACTCTATCTTTACCACACTGGTGGTGTGATGACACAGACCGAGTTTAATGCTATTCTGACCACGTATTTTGAAGTCATTGAAGGTTAATGTTATCTAGGGGTCGCTGTGACCAACTACAGAAAAATCCCATTGAGGTCAGCTGTGGTTGGCAAAGATGGTTTTGTGGTAGTTTGGCATCATTCAGATGTTGTGTGTTCTTTCTAGAGCCAAAGAGCTGAAAGGGGGCGGAGCTAATGTGATTTGAACCAACAACCACATCAATGTGTTTGGTGCAGTCACGTGATGACACACGCCAAGTATGAAGCCATTCTGACCTTGTCTTTAGAAGTTGATAAAGTTTGAACCCATCTAGGGGGCGCTGTGACCATTTACAACTAAATCCCATAGAGGTCATCTTTGGTCATCAAAGATAGTTTTCTGTTAATTTGGCAAATGTTGCATGGGTCATCTAGAGGCAAAACGCTGTAAGTGGGCGGAGTTAAAATGATTTGAACGAGTGAGCACATACATGTGTTAACTGCAGTTGTGTGATGACTCCCACCATGTTTGATATAGTTTGGAGCTTTTTTGCAGAAGTTATAAAGGTTTTATTGTATCTAGAGGGTGCTGTCCCAAATTTAGGAAATATTCCATGAGGAAGTTTGTAGGTTGACAACAATCATTTGTGTGCAGTTTGGTGTGAATTGCATCATGCATGTGTTATTCAGGGCCTAATATTTGTCAGGGGGCGGAGCTAAAGCAATATCAACCAATTACCACAGGATTGTGTCGGGTGCCTTTGTGTGATGACACATAGCAAGTTTGGTGCAGTTGTGACCTCGTCTGTATGTTATTACAGTTTTAAAGGTATGTTCACCAACCGTTTGTGCCTCATTGGCTAAAGGGCATGATTGTTGATTGCCATGTTCAGTCTCGTGCAGATCGGAGGCTGTTTGCGGAAGTTACAGTCAAACATAAGGGCACGGCGTCACGCCAGAATTCGCCATGGCATCAAAGCCCCTCCTTTTCTGGAAAGCTATCAGAACTGAATGGTCATTACAGCATCATGAAGTCACTGCATGATCTTAGTGTCTTGTTGACTAAATTAGAGGGGACAAATATGGGCATTTCACCATAAAACAATCAACTTCCTGTTGTCTGGGGGTGGGGCTTAGGTGATGTCAGCTGTCCACATTGTCACTGTCTTGAGATGTGGTCAGTGATCACACAGACAAAGTTTGACATAGATCTGATCATGCACATGGGAGTTATTACGTCAAGTAATGTAATGGTGAAAGGTCAAAGTTTGAGGCTTAGCCGCGCCCACACCTTTCAACTTTTGAAAAATCCGACAGATGAATTTTCCCCCTATGTCTTAAGAGTATATAGCAGAAGTTTGAAGGCGATTGGTGAAAAGGGCGATGAGGCATCACTCTCCAAACAATGTGTGTGAAAACCACTAAATCGAGTACTTAGACCAAAATGGCCGACCTCTTGTGCGACTTTGCGCTTGGCTCCAAGAGACATTTTTGTAGGTCCTGAAACACCACATTTAGTGTACCAAATTTCGCAATCCTCAGTCAAAGCATGGCTTGGGGCTGACAGTTTTAATGGTCCTAGCGGGCGCTATTTCAGAAAATAGGCCACGCCCACAAACCTATCACATCCAGTTCTATTGGTGGTCCGACTAGAATCACTCACCAGAGATTTTGTGGCGATATCATGATAACTGAGGAAATGAGAGGCAAACATGTTTACATGGCATGATGGCGAATTTTGCCATGCTCCCAAAGCCCCGCCTTTTTTGAAACCTGCCAATACTGGATACCAAGTGACCTCAACTTGTCTACTGCTATTTGCCAGAGATTGCTGGTGATTTGGTGAAAGGAGTCCAGTAGGGAGCTGTGAAAAAAAGTGGCGTGGCGACAGGTCAGAGTTTGAGGCTTAGTCACGCCCACACCTTTCAACTTTTGAAAAATCCAATGAATGATTTTTCCCCCCTATAGCTTAAGAATATATAGCAGAAGTTTGAAGGTGATTGGTGAAAAGGGCGACGGGGCATCATTCTCCAAACAACGTGTGCAAAAACCACAAAATCGAGTACTTGGACCAAAATGGCCGACCTCCTGTGCGATTTTGTGCTTGGCTCCAAGAGAATGTAGGTCCTGAGACACCACATTAGTGTACCAAATTTCGTAATCCTCAGTCAAAGCATGGCTTGGGGCTGACAATTTTAAAGGTCCTAGGGGGCGCTTTTTCAGGAAATAGGCCACGCCCACAGGATTTTCACATCAGATTTTTTGGGGGACCAGACTAGGATCACTCACCAGAAGTTTCGTGGCGCCACAGCCCCGCCCTCTTTTGAAAACTTCCATAAAGTGACGCCAATTAACCCCCACTTATCTTGAGTTACCAGCTTCAAATTTGTGGTGATTAAGTGAAATGGGGCGATTTGGGACCAATCACAATAAAACTTGACCTTTTTGGTCCTGAGGGGGCGGGGCTTGTGTGATGTCATCAGCCGAGCATTCAGTTTAGTTTGTGGCTGGATGTCGACTGACCACAGAAATCTTTGTAACTCTACTCTATTTGAGTATGAAGTTATAGCTATTTATATTTTTTTGGAAAGTGGTCGAACTTTGAGGCCTGGCCACGCCCCCTCAGCATATACGAAAAGTTAGTTTTATTTTTTCTATTTGATCGCTCTTCCCTTCTGAGAAATTTCCAAAAAATTTTGAGACGATCGTGCGAAAATTGATCGAGTAAATCAATCAGAAGCGGACCCTAGAAACGGCCAAAACGGGGTCAAAATCACCACTTCAAACCAAAATGGCCGACTTCTTGTTTGATGTTGACCGTGGTTGCAAGAGGCTTTTCTGTGCGGACTGTTGAGTGCTAGAAGAAGAAGAAGAAGAAGAAAAGATCATTTCTATAGCGCCTCTCACGATAAAAATCACGAGGCGCTTCACAAAAACAAAAAATGTGAAAATATAAAAAAGAATTTAGAAAATATTTAAAAATATAATTAAAATGAGCAAAAAATGGACAATTGTGATTAAAAATGTTAAGAAAGAGAGAGTGAATAGGAAAGAGGGAAATCAGTGGATCCTGAGGAAGGTGGAATAGGTGGGGAGAGCAGAATAAAGAGAGAGTGGTGAAGAAGGTCATACAAAAGCCAGCTTGAACAAGTGAGTCTTCAGCTGTTTTTAAAGGAGACCACTGAGTCCACTGATCTCAGACTCAGGGGGAGAGAGTTCAAGAGTCTGGGGGCCACAGCAGCAAATGATCTGTCACCTTTGGTCTTTAGCCTGGTGCTGCACAACCAGTAGGCTTTGATCACTGGACCTCAGGGACCTGCTGGGGGTGTAGGGACTAAGAAGATCACCAATGTAAGATGGTGCTTGTCCATGTAAGGCCCTATAGACCAGAACCAGGATCTTGAAATGAACCCTGAAGTTGACTGGCAGCCAGTGAAGCTGGAGGAGAAGCGGGGTGATGTGGGTGTGTTTGGAGGACTTGGTCAGAAGCCGAGCACAGGCGTTCTGAACCACCTGTAGACGGTTCAGGGAGGTTCTGTTCAGACACGTGAAAAGAGAGTTACAGTAGTCTAAGCGTGAGGAGATGAAGGTGTGGAGAACTGTCTCAAGTTCAGAGCGGGACAGAATGGGACTCAACTTAGCAATGTTCCTGAGATGGAAGAAGGAAGAGCGAACAAGAGAACTGACATGAGAATCCAGGATGAGAGCTGGGTCAAAGGTCACACCAAGATTCTTGACAGAAGGTTTGGTGTGAGAAGCAAGCTGACCAAGAGAGTCTCTGACTTTGGGAACCAGCTTGTCTGGGGCACAGATGAGGATGTCAGTCTTATCTTCATTCAGCTGTAGAAAGTTCCCACCATCCAGGTTTTGATAGAGTCTAAGCCTGTGTGTAACAGCTGCAGCTTAGACATCTCATGGGGCTTAAAGGAGATGTACAGTTGGATGTCATGTTACTACAAGTGTACAACATTTCATAACTGACAAACTAAGGTTTATGGAGGGGGGTATTTTTCACATTCTAGGGGGCGCTGTGGAGCTAGTTTTATTGCGATTTTTTTTGGACCTTCAAAATACAAAATTTTACACCACGCCTGACAAGTGTGCAAAAATTCCTGAGTTTTCGGGTATGTTAAGGCCTCCAAAAAGCCAATTTACTTGGCAGAAGAAAAATTAACAGAGCAGATACAATAGGCCTTGGCAGCGCTTTCGCTGCTCGGGCCTAAAAAGGAAAACCAAAAACATTTTCTACTCAGAAGTTTGGACACTCGCTGCCCATAAAATATATAACAAGCTGACCGAATTCATTAGAAAACTGTTAGGAATGATTATAAAACACCAGAAAACATCTGAAAGTATTATAAATATTCTAATGATGCCAACGTGTTTACATTTTTTTAAATTATACTCCATGGTGTGATTGTGATATCACCCTGACCCTAACCCAACGAAAAAAACCAAGTGATCAAATATGGACGCTGTCCCTGTTCTGATAAAAAAACAAAAAAACATGAACAAGTTAAATAGACATTATTTTTTAATAGTATTGATAATTATAAAACACATTAGAATAATCTAGCTCATTTTAGAACATTAAATCACTGTAGAATAATACAGAATATAACACATTTATTAAACAATTAAGTGTATTTTTTATAAAAACAGACTACTGTAGAATATTTGTGAAAAATTATTGAACAATAGATACAATTTCTGATAAAATATAAATTATTAGAAGATTATTTTAGACATACAAATTTGAGGATCTGCCTCAGTGTCATCTTCCTCCTCTTCACCATCATCACTGATGGTGAGATTGGTTGGCACACCAACTGTCCTCCTCTGTTTTCATAGAAATCTTAGCTTAAAACTGCAAAATATATTTATTATTATAAATGTTATTACTGTTACCATGAATATTAAGATTACATCTAATAAAACAACAGATTTTACCTAAAAATATAGAAAAGTAATTTTATTTGTTCAGGGGCATCTTAAAATATGGCAGCTCTGATATTTTTGCCGTGATTTCACCAACGTTATTGAATTTAACGTAAACAACACATTGATCCTAATTTAGCACCACTAGTCATCCTTGTGATGTGAGAGTTTCATAAACTTAGCATTGTTAGTTTTAGAGATTTGACAGTAAGCATGAGAGGAGACCGAGCAGTTTTTTGGTTCTGCAGACACCCATATTTGGCGTGTTAGAACTCTGCACTGATTGGTGGAACGGTGCCATGGTGTGAACTATGACTAGCTTGATCTCTGATGATTGGTTGGGTGAAATCCCGTAATTCTAAAGCCTACTGCACACTGGAAGCACTAGCAGAGCGAAACGGCAGCGGAACATCACTGCTTCAAATCCATTAGAGTCTCTGGGGGTGATTCAAACCCGCCATGACGCAGCAATTTTCAGGCATGTCCCAGAAGCGGCACGCTGTGCCGTGCCACTAAAGTTGGGTTGGGTTCTATTTTTGCCGCAAGCTGCTTCTGAGACACAACAATTCCTACAGTTAGCATAGGGCTAGACAGGAAATCACACACTATTTCAGCGGAAATTCTTCAGAAATTTTCAAAATAAAAGTCTATTGCAGATATGTCATTTCATATATATGAGGATTACATCACTACTTGTGACCTAACGGCTTATTGACTCCCAGCATCGTTCCAGAAGTGGATCGGTGGGTTTTTCTTGGCTTTAATTCTGGCAATGGAGATGAGCAACATCATATATGACATCAAACAGCGATATCAAACGTGATTTCTTTATTTTGGGTTTAATGGCAGATGGCATAAACTCAAGGGATTTAGTGATCTTGCAGGTTAAGCGAGGAGGATGGCAGAAGACTCGAGAGATTTTGTGATCTCGTGAGTCGAGCGACTCAGACTCTTCGTGACTAAGACTCTCCTAGTGTGCACTGGAGTGCAGCGATTGTCATGAATAAAGCTTTCCGCAGCCGCTCCGCGCCACTGAAAGCTTCTAGTGTGCTGTCGGAGTAAGAGTCTGAGAAAGGGCACATCAACATCATTTATGATGTTGCTGGAAGTGTCTAAATATAGACGTTTGCTCTATAGAGGGTTAATGGTGTGGTTCACTGAAAAAAACATTTTTTTACTGATTATTATTACACCTGTCTCCAGCATTAGCTTCTGGTAGAAAATAGATGATACGAAATAGATTTGAAAAGTCCAGCAGATCAATGTCACATTGTCACTTAAGAAGAAGACTTAGAAACTTTCTTTTAGCGCCTCTCAAGATAAAAACCACGAGGTGCTTCACAGGACCAAAAACAAAAAAAACAAAAAAAAAAATGAAAAAGGTCTTTTGAAAAATATATAAAATGGAAAAAGGTTTAAAAAAAATGTGATAAATAAATGTGAGGAAAAGGAAAGAGAAAATTATTAATGAAGGTAATCAGTGGATCCCTGGAAATGCGGAATTGGTAGAGAGAGCAGAATAAGGAGAGGGTGGAGATGAAGGTCCCACCAAAGCTTGAACAAGTGAGTCTTCAGCTGCTTTTTAAAGGAGACCACTGAGTCCACTGATCTCAGGCTCAGGGGGAGAGAGGTCCAGAGTCTGGGGGCCACAGCAGCAGATGATCTGTCACCTTTGGTCTTTAGCCTGGTGCACTGCAAAATTTAACATTCATGGACTCACCCATCTTGACTCATGACGGGAAAAGCTGTTTCATTTAGCATCCAGGAAACAGCAGAGAACGTCTCAGCTAGTAGAAGCTATTTTAGCTAATCCACCACATAGCAAAACTCTTTAAGGCTTGTGTTATTTGTAGAGATAAAACATCAGTGCTGTAAAGCAAACTGAGTCAATGGTAGAGTTGGATTGCTGTTTGCTAATCAGAGGTGAGATGTCTGAATATCAGGAAAAAGGACTCCAAATCCTGCCGTCTGAAGGTCACCTCTGGTCTGTCAATCTTCTAGGTCCTGAAACTGGCTTTTTGCATCCAGAGTACAACTTACAAGGTATTCATTTCTACTAGAGACCAGTGCAGATGTACTGACTAAATGAGTGAACCACACCTTTAAAATAATTGATGGTTTTGTGACTATTAAGACAAAAGCATTGAATGTTTAGAGAATTGTGAGAGCCAACGGAGCTGCAGAGATTGACATGTGGCATTGTGGTTTTGGTACTTTAATAAACCATTGTTGGGGCAAATTCATTTCGCCTTGTGCTTTTGTGCTTTAGTGCTGCACATACGTTACAAACATCAACATATAAAAAGGATGGATGTAGCCCACCTATTGCTCTGTGGGGGGCAGGTTGGAGGCCAAATGGGAGGTTCCCACCACTGACATTTTGGCTGGGTCACACATATTGTCATGCCCAGACAACCCAAAAATGGGGAAAGAGGTGGAGCTGAGGGTGGGGCTGTTATGATTGGAAGAGGTTTGGAACAAATTAACCAGTGTAGATACTAGCTAAGTTAGCTAACCCAGGAAGCTAATAAGGAGCTCCGGGGACCACGGCAGCCCAGCCGCATGCGCGAGTCTGTAGCGATGCTGGTCGCCTGTGGAGATCTAATATGGACTGGTGCTGTTAAAATACAATCAGAGCCAGACCACTGCGATCGTAGCAGGGTGCCTCTTACATCAGCTCATGCTCCACCAAGCCCCCACAATGTGGGTATAAAATTGAGGCAAATGCGGAAGTGAAATAAATTGTTGTTCCACCCTCATCCGCTGGGGGCTGGTGTCAGAAGTGAGCAAATCCTCATTGACTCCCATGTTAAAAATACCAATTTGTAGCTAGTTCGACCGGGTGTCGTCATTTGATCCCAGCCTTACAGCTTCACCTCTCTTCACTTTTGTGGAATTGTCTGGGCGTGACAGAACCTGTGACACGGTCAAAATGGCACTGGTGACCATCTCCAATTTCCCCTCAAAAATGTGTTATTGGAGCCTATGGAAAGACATTGTCCATAGATTTCTAAGTCGATGTGCTCCACGGACATTAGCTACATGCTAACCAGAAGCTAAAAGAGTTTTTCTGGGCGTCTTAAGCTAGAAAAACGTGGTGGAGTGACTCCAAAGTGAAGGCACCACTGGCCTGCTTAGTAACAAAATCATAACTGGGTAAGCTGACCGAGGATATCGGGCTTCGCTGGCCAGAGTCCCCCATTCAACCAGCAAACTATCAGCGAGAAAATTGCAGTTGAGCGACTCAAAAGTGAAGCAGAGCTGTGGTGTTTCTGTGGTCTCCCTCAGAGATCTACAAGTGACCAGCATGACTACAGCCTTGCATCGGAGTTGGTCCTTGCTTCCTAGCTGCCCCTGGAAACAGAAGCAGCCAGCCGCCTGCCCCAGGCAGGAGAAGCCAGGCTCCCGCTCAAGGTTCTTATACAGCCCCAATAGCATGTTTGACCAAGCAGTTAAATGACAGCATTTCCCTCATTCAACCAGCAAAATAAAGTAAGCCTACAGAATTATTTTACTTACTGATAAAAAGAAGCCGAAACTGCTTGGATGATCTGTTAGTGCAGTCCATGACCCACAGCTTGCCCTCAAATGATTACATGATTAACATGACATGGTAATGTGGCACAGTTGTGTCCTTTTTATAAAACATTAGGTGATGGTGGCATAAACGAGGTATGGGGGCAGTCTCTACGATGCTGCGGACTTCCGTTTTTCTCTGACATAACTTGCTTTTAATTGCGATTGAAGCCACGATCATTAAGTTTTTTAACAAGCTGCCTCTGTTTCCATCAGTCCCTGTGCAGTCTCTGATGATCTGAGCTTCAGCTCTAACAGAGAGATGCTCATGGAGCAATGCGGCGCTCCAGTGTGCCATCTCAGATGATTTTGTTCAAAAAGTAAAACTTATTGCCGGTGTTTACTTTCATTTTCAATATATTTGACAGCCGGAGCTCAGCATTAACTCCCCACATCATCATGACACCTCCCACTGTTGCGCCATGGTGCAATTGCTGTTTATAAGACAGACCATCACCATAGTACTACTACCAAGCGAGGCTGAACGAATACTGCAAAATCCACGCAAAGCCACCATCATGGCACATTTATGACACATCGTTGCGGTAATATTACGCCGATTTGCCAGCATGGTGTGTCTTGTAAAAATGGCGAATGAGGATTTGCTCACTTCTGGTGCAAGCCCCTAGTGGATGAGGGTGGAACTGCAATGTTTGCCACTTCCATGTTGGCTTCAAATATGGGGTTAGACCCGTGCCAAAATCCGTGCACGCGGAATGCACGGGTCCACATCGCGCGTGTGAACGGGACTCGCGAGTGAAAATATACATGGCGAGAGGTAATTTGTGCACTGAGAGGGAGCAAACTGTGTCTGTGAGCGTACAAGGATGTGCACAAGTGACAAACCTGCGTGCGCGCGTTGCCAACGAGCACACGGCAGAGGAAAATGTGCGCGCGCGGCAGCCTCTCTGCGCGCTCGGTTTCTGACTCCGCTCGCTCGGCTGTTAAGGGGATTTGTCACTCTGGAGGCGTGGCCTGTGGCAGATCTTCTCTATCCTCTGATTGGTTAGTTTTGCCCGCACTTTACCCTCTACCTCATTGGCCGATCTTCTCTGTCCTCTGATTGGTCATATTTTGTACCTTTCTCCGTGCCTTTTAGCTCAGGCAGAAGCTCAGCCAGGAGAAAGCAAGATGTCGAAGGATTCAGAGGTAAAGTAAAAAATGACTTACAAAAGTGTCCAGGTTAAACCTAAAATTCACCACGGCAGCTCGGTTCTATCTTAAACATTGTTGTCAAAAGTGCCTTATATGTGCTATCACAAATTTGTTCTTTTTTCACCGCCATTAACGTAACATATTGTCTCCTCATATATCGTTTTATCTTATAAATCTCTTCAGTTTTGCCTTCATTACAATTTTAGCAGGGAAACCTTTGTGATAATATTACTTTGTCATGTGGGCCCACAGTGACAGGGAGAATTGCAGGAAGCTGCTCGGCGTGTGGTGTCCCTGTTGCAGAATGCCCTTTCTGACCCAACATCATCTAGAGCCAGTGAGAACTGTTGCTTTTATTTTGATTTTGCCTGCGAAGTTATAACATAAAGCATATGTTGTATTTAACAATTGAGAGTTTGATTTTGCTCTGTCTGAAATAATAACAATCTGCAGACCAGGGAAACAGGAGGACAAGGAGTTTGTCAGGTTCGTTGGCAGATCTGAAGCGTGACTGAGAGTTTCTGTTGCCCAGACGCGGAGTGACGGAGATAACCGGCGTGGTTATCTCCTGAAGGTGTAGTTAGAAGGTTTTGAGGGCTGGTAAGCCTGGAGACTCGATACAAAGTCTGGTGAGAACGATGACTGAGCAATGAATGAAACGTCGGCACTTCCTTAAGTAGTGTCGGCGTGATGACGTCAGCCACCACGATGGTGGCAGGAATGATTGGAATGCAGTCAACTGGAGGAGTTCGTGACAGGACCCCCCCCCTCTAGGGACGGCTCCCGAAGTCCCAGGACGGCGGGCCCAGAAGTCAGTTAGCAGGGCAGGGTCGACAAACGAGCTTGTGGGCTCCCAAGAACGTTCCTCAGGCCCGTACCCCTCCCAGTCCACGAGGTACTGCCAACCGCGTCCCCGGCGGCGAGCGTCCAGAATCCTGCGGACCGTGTAGGTGCGATCCGCCTCAACCCCGCGGGGTGCAGGCACCCGGACCGGTGGAGGGTGGAGAGGAGAGGAGATCACTGGCTTAAGCTGGGAGACGTGAAAGACCGGGTGAATCCGGAGAGTAGCCGGGAGGCGCAGACGGTAGGTGATTGGATTGATGACCTCGAGGACAGGGAACGGACCCAGGAAGCGAGGAGTGAGCTTCCGGGAGCCAGCCAGCATCCTCAGGTTAGCGGAGGAGAGCCACACCTGGTCGCCAGACCGGAAGACGGGGCCAGGCCGGTGGCGGCGGCGATGCTGACGGGCATACTCCTTGTTGGCCCAGGCGATGGCCGCACGGGCCCGGATCCAGGCGAGCCGACAGCGGCGGACCAGCGTCTGGGCAGCAGGGACCTCCACCTCGGGCACCTGATGGTCAAACAGAGGAGGCTGATAACCATAACAGGTCTCGAAGGGAGACAGACTCGTGGCAGAGGAGGTCTGGAGGTTGTGTGACAGCTCCGCCCACAGGAGAAAGTGGGGCCAGGTGGTAGGCTGGGACGAAGCAAAGCAGCGCAGGTAGCGTCCAAGCTGCTGGTTAGCTCTCTCTGTCTGACCGTTTGTCTGCGGATGGTATCCAGAGGACAGACTGGTGGAAGCACCGACCAGGCGACAGAACGCTTTCCGGAAGCGTGAGATGAACTGGGGTCCTCGGTCGGAAACCACGTCCTGAGGGAAACCATGGAGCCGCACCACCTGTTCCAGGAGCAGTTCGGCCGTCCTCTTGGCTGTGGGGAGGCTGGCTAGGGCCACTAAGTGCACGGCCTTGGAGAAATGGTCCGTGATAGTCAATATGGTGTCCAGGTGGTCGACCGCCGGCAGTCCCGTGACAAAGTCCAGCCCGATGTGTGACCACGGCCGCTTGGGCATAGGGAGAGGCTGTAACTCTCCAGTGCCGGGTCGGTTGGAGGACTTGGAGCGAGCACACACATCACACGCAGCTGTGAACTCGCGGACGTCCTTCCTCATGGACGGCCACCAGAGAGCCCGACGGAGGAACTGGAGGGTACGGGCTTGTCCTTGATGTCCCGCGAGCCGTGAACAATGCCCCCACGTGAGCGCCTCTTGTCGGCAGGAGGCGGGAACGTAGAGACGGTTCGGTGGAGTCTCCGGCGGCGCCGGATCGCCAGGAAGTGCTGCCCGTATGGACTGCTCCAACTGCCATTGGAGGGAGGCCAGGAAGTGTTGGGTCGGTAGAACGGTCCGAGGCTCCGGGGGGCCGGCATCTGGTGCGAAACGCCGAGAGAGAGCGTCTGCCTTGAGGTTCTTGGAGCCGGGCCGGTAGGCGATATGGAAGTGGTACGGCTCGAAAAAGAGGGCCCACCGAGCTTGACGAGCGTTGAGTTGGCAGGCAGACTGTAGACGAATAAGATTCTGGTGGTCGGTCCAGATCAGAAAGGGATCGGTGGTCCCCAGGAGCCACTGCCTCCATTCCTCCAGAGCCCATTTTATAGCCAGCAGCTCTCTGTCGCCGACCCCATAGTTCTGCTGTGTGGGGGAAAACTTCCGGGAGAAGTAGGCACATGGGTGGAGCTTAGAGTCTGGACCCCGTTGCGAGAGAACGGCTCCCGCTCCCACATCAGAGGTGTCCACCTCCACGACGAAGGGCCGGGTCTGGTCCGGGTGGAGGAGGATGGGTTCCTTAGTGAAACGTCCGACCAGCTCATGGAAAGCACGGACAGCCTCTGGAGTAAGGCGAAAAGGGCGAGGCTGATTGGTGGTTTTGGTGAGTGAGGTCAGTGGCGCTGCGAGGGAACTGAAGTTGCGTATAAACCTCCGATAAAAGTTCGAGAAACCCAGGAAGCTTTGCAGCTGCTTCAGGGCCGTGGGTAGAGGCCACTGAGCTACTGCCTGAACCTTCTGGGGGTCCATCTTCAGGCCCCGGGAGGAGATGGTAAAACCCAGGAAGGAGGTGGACTGCTGGTGAAACGCACACTTCTCCAGTTTGCAGTAAAGTCCATGGTCCAGGAGGCGGGACAGAACCGCTCGAACATGACGGATGTGCTCTTCGGCCGTGCGGGAGTAGATGAGGATGTCATCTAGATAGACAAAGACCCAGCGGCCCAACATGTCTCTCAGCACATCTGTAATGAACCGCTGGAAGAAGGCAGGGCTGTTGCAGAGGCCAAAAGGCATCACCAGATATTCATTGTGGCCAGTGGGCGTGATAAAAGCGGTCTTCCACTCCTCACCTTCCTTAATACGGATGAGGTTATAGGCGCTGGGCAGATCCAGTTTAGTAAACACTGAGGCTTGTGTGATGGCGTCCAGGGCGGTGCCCATGAGAGGGAGAGGGTGACGGTCCCTGATCGTTATTTTATTTAACCCTCGATAGTCTATGCAGGGCCGGAGATCCCCCTCCTTCTTCTTTACAAAGAAAAACCCCGCGGCCCCGGGGGATGTTGAGGGACGGATGAATCCCTTCTGGAGGGCATCAGTTATATAATTGTCCATAGCCCGGGTCTCCGCCGGAGAGAGGGAGAACAGGCGACCCCAGGGGGGGGGCGGGGGGGGGGGGGGGGGGCTGGAGCCTGATCTCCAGGTCGTAGGGTCGGTGAGGAGGTAACCTGGTAGTGGGTTCTTTAGCGAAGACCTGAGCGAGGTCGTGGTATTGAGGAGGGATGAGCGTCAGGTCTACGTCTGTGGCAGGGGCTGCTCCAGTCCGAGGTGCAGGGGAGCCCCGGTGGTTATGGCAACCCGTGCCCCAGGCCAGGACTTTACTGGTGGACCAGGAGATGTGAGGCTCATGGCGGCAGAACCAGGAATGACCCAGGATGAGAGGCGTAGCCGGGGCCTGGATGACCAGGAAGTGGAGGGTCTCCCGGTGTTGGTCAATAGTCATGTGGAGACCCTGAGTTCGGTGGGTGAGAGGGTATGGTATGATGGGCCGGCCGTCCACAGAGGTCACGGGAATGGGTCGGTCGACGGCGGTGAGGGGTATCTTGAGCCGAGTAACCAGTCCGTGATCGATAAAACACTCCACAGCCCCAGTGTCTAAAAGTGCCTCCAGTCGGGTCGGGCCTTGGTCCAGGTGGAGGGAGACCGGGAGAGTGGTTCGGTGTGGAGCCGGAAAAGTGGAGACTCCGGGCGGGACAGCTCCTACTCCGACCCGGAGGGACCTTTTCCCGGTCGTTTTGGGCACGTGCCACGGTGGTGACCCAAATCCCCACAGTAAGCGCATCTTCCCTCCTGGTAGCGCCGTGCCCGTTCCTCAGGGTGTAGATGTCTGAGCTGCATCGGCTCCTCCGTCGGTTGGTGAGCCGGCCGGCGGGGTGACGTCCTGGTGTGTACGGGGGCTGACATGGTGCTCGGCCGGTTCAGGATGCAGCGGTCCAGTTGGAGAGCCAGATCCACTGCCAGGTCCAGGGAGGTTGGGACCTCATGCCCGATCATGCCCTCCCGGATTCTCGGTGACAGTCCCTCCAGGTAAACGGCCTTTAGGGCGGCGTCATCCCACCTCAACCGAGCTGCTGTCGTCCGGAAGCGAGAGGTGTACTGAGCCGCCGTCTGGGAGCCCTGGCGAAGCTGAAGCAGCCGAGTCTCGTCCGAAACCTCGCTGCTGGGGTGCACAAAAGTCTTTTTCATCTCCTTTACAAAAGTCTCATAGTCATTGCAGGCAGGAGATTTCTGATTGTAAAGAGCCGCCACCCATTCACCTGCTCGACCTGTCAGCAGTGAGGTAAGCAGGGCGACACGAGAGCAGGATGTGGGGTAACGGGCCGGCTGGCACTCAAAAGTCATGGCCAGGGTCGCCAACATGCCCTCCGGGGATCCCCTGGTTCCGTCCCACTTCTCTGGAAGGCTGAGGCGTGGTTCCATCCTGTCAGAAACAGCTGCGGTCTGACTTTGCAGAGCGGTGGTCAGCTGGAGTACTAGCTCGGTGAGTGACTCGATCTTGGTGGCTTGGCGATCAGCTACGGCACGGAGCTGGTTCATTTCTGCCGTATGCTGATCCAAGGTTGCGCGCTGTTGAGCCACTTCGACACGCAGACGCGCGAACTCCGCTGTGTCAACTTGGGGCTCAGTCATCCTGTCAGGTTCGTTGGCAGATCTGAAGCATGACTGAGAGTTTCTGTTGCCCAGACGCGGAGTGACGGAGATAACTGGCGTGGTTATCTCCTGAAGGTGTAGTTAGAAGGTTTTGAGGGCTGGTAAGCCTGGAGACTCGATACAAAGTCTGGTGAGAACGATGACTGAGCAATGAATGAAACGCCGGCACTTCCTTAAGTAGTGTCGGCGTGATGACATCAGCCACCAGGTTGGTGGCAGGAATGATTGGAATGCAGTCAGCTGGAGGAGTTCGTGACAGAGTTCAGCAGCAGAGTAAGACAGTAGAACAGAGCATGGCAAGGTTTGTTACACTGAGGCATTAGTGTTTCACAGTATTAATATTATGATTATTATTATCATCGTTATTAACAATTTTACAAACCTTTCAGGTGTAATAAATGGGTTTACCATAGTTAGCCTGTCTCATTTGTAACAGTGTAAACGTTAAGAGTTACTGTGGAGGAAATTATATATTTCTGCTTTGTTGGTTGTTTGTGATGTATTGTTAGATGACTAATAAATAACTCTGCAAAGCATTTTGGTGTTTTTAAATGGCTTGTTTCTATATACAAAATACATGAATAACTATACTAAACTAAACTAAAGTGGATAACTTTTTTAACACCAAAATACATTTAACCTCAAATTAAAACGATTTCAAATTCATTTTTTAAATTACAATAATTCTTCAAAATTATATTTTAACTTTACATTTCACAATAAAGTTAAGATTCACAGAGTGGTTTAAAATTTTACATTTATTTGAAAAATTAACAAATTACTAACTTTACTACAAAGGTTTTGTAAAAGTTATGCATCTCAAGGTTTTACTCGGATATCCCTCAGCAGGGTGCAGCACTGTTGAAGGTCATCTGAATGAAAGCTTGATATGCAGCTTCATTATGAAAGTGTGTAAATATACAGTGTGGTTGCCGTACATATGTTGAGGTTCTCAGACATCAGGCTTCTTTGCCCAGGCCTTCACTAGTGGGCTATTTTAAAAGTTGGTAAGGAGAAAAACCACAGCATATAGCTGATTGTTTACACATGCAAGGAGGGGAATAACAATCAAAAAGCTTGTGTTCTTGGACCAGATAAATGGAGCGCTCCACATGCACTCTCAGACATGTTATGGCTTCTGTTTCTATAACTTCACATGCAGACATTTGAGGTTTGCCAGAAAGGAACGCTGGCCTGTACACTTTGCAGGGCACAATGTCATCAATGAAGAAACCCCTGTCTACCATGATGACCATCTCTAGTTGTAGCATTTTCAACACACCAGATTCCCAGGTTGGTCGCTGATAGTTCCAGCATACAGTGCTGAGACAAAGGTCACTGGCCTATGTGGCACAATCCAAATGAGCCTCTTCAGAGTGCAGTTGAACTTGAGGAAAATACTCTGGAAGAGAGGGGAATATGGCCATTGACACCTCAGATCAGTGCAGTCAAGAATTACTGGTGTTTGGGTAGTCCTGAACGTGTTGTGATGCCCCCACCGTCTCATTGGGTTTTCATTTGTGTTTAATTGTGTTTTTCTTCTGTTGTAGGCAGCTCGTTAAACAGCCTTGGAGGCACCTGGGCTCAGGGTGTGGTGCTGCCTACAAAGCCTACTGTTTTTCTGCTTTCACTGGGTCTCTCCTGTGTGGTGGAGAGTCCTCACTGGCCATTTTCTGTTCACTAACTTGCTTTAGTAAATCCTTACTTTGGTTAAATAAATCAGTTGTTGAACCCCCCACTCCTCTGTTTGGTCTCCTTTCTTATTACAGCCCACCACTTCCAGTCTGGGTTGTAACAATCTGCAGACAGATTTCTGAGTATCTCCTCCTTTGGTATACAGATCCTCACTGAGCCAAGTACTGTGAACAAATAGTTTCTCCATGATATTATCCAGCAAGGTCCCGTTTTTGTCAAAACAAGGGTGAGGTAATGAAAAAATAGAAATATTTCATTAAATTAACATTTAAATTATTTATATGCATCATTAAAATAAAAAAAATATGTTTTGAAATATATAAAGTGCACCAAACTTGACTCAGTCCATTCAACAATTCTAAATGGATAATTATGTAACTCATCGATTAATTATTTGAAAGGATAATTTGTCAATTAAATGCTGAAAAAAAAACAATACATTAATGAGGCAAGAACTTTTTTAACTTGAACATACCTACACCCACAAGTCTATATTTACCTGGAGTCTCCTCTCAAGAGTGGCTGAAGTAATATTACAACTTTGACAGAATACAAATTCTCTCTCTCTCTCTCTCTCTCTCTCTCTCTCTCTCTCTCTCTCTCTCTCTCTCTCTCTCTCTCTCTCTCTCTCTCTCTCTCTCTCTCTCTCTCTCTCTCTCTCTCTCTCTCTCTCTCTCTCTCTCTCTCTCTCTCTCTCTCTCTGGAAGCCCCACTCTAAGGGCCTTTGCAAAGTATTAGTGACTCATATATTGTACAACCACAGTCATAAAGTTTTCAATCAGTGGTTTTATTTCAGTATGTATTTTTCCAGTATCACAAAAAATATAATTTTATATGGTTAAAACCATCTAGCTTATGTGCACTTTTTAAAACACTGCCCAGCAAACATTCGGACGTTTAATGACAGTTGAACGGTCACAACTGTAAAATAATATCACAGGAATTAGGAAAAAATAACATAACATCTACTCTATTTTCCCTGCCCGGACTCAAACCTGGATCCTCCAGGGGGAGAGTCACCCGATCTACCAGCTGAGCTATTACAACAACTACTGAATATCAGATTTTTTTATATAGCTGCCATCATTTTGGTCCGACAGGAAGCCAATGGGCCAATGAGGTAGAGGGTAAAGTGCGGGCAAAACTAACCAATCAGTGGACAGAGAAGATCTGCCACAGGCCACGCCTCCAGAGTGCCAAAACCCCTTACAGCCGAGCGAGCGGAGTCAGAAACCGAGCGCAGAGAGGCTGCCGCGCACGCACGTTTTCCTCTGCCGTGTGCTCGTTGGCAACGCGCGCACGCAGGTTTGTCACTTGCGCACATCCTTGTGCGCTCACAGACACAGTTTGGACCCTCTCAGTGCACAAATGACCTCTCGCCATGTATATTTCCACTCGCGAGTCCCGTTCACACGCGTGATGTGGACCCGTGGCACGGGTTTTGGCATGGGTCTAACCCCATATTCAAACTCCATCAAGTTGGTGAAAGAGTCACATGTAAAAAAAACACTAAACTACAATGTAACAGCCAAGCTACTGGAACTAGATAACTATAATACTAGAAGCTTTGCTGGTATTCTGACTCAATGCTAATGCTAACTACAGCACAACTCACTTGCGGCTAATCCGAGCCCCGACTGCTACAAGGCTGGATGAGACCGCGGTGCTTTTATAACCTACAGCCACAGAGCTGCTATGTAGTACTTTTCTTAGCTATGTAGCATCGTCCTCGTTAGCCATTGGCTAAAACCAACTCAAAATAAACGTGTTCTATACTTTTGAGCTGAACATGGCGCTAGACTGATGTTTTAGACAGAATTTAAAGTTTTCAAAGAAAATGCATCAAAATGCAAAAATAATGACTACACATGTGTACATCACTATTAGACACTCATTTATACTAGTTATCAGCTAAAAAATAGTTGATTTTGATGTGACTTGCTCTTTAAAATTCAGACCAAAATGGCCCCTTGGTTACAACAACAGTAACCAACCTCACGTTTGAAAGATTGCGCCTTAATTTTGTTTTCCAGATACAATCAAAATTCTCAAAATAATGCTTAGCAGAAGGCAGCGTTGGAGATTTGTGATGATCTCTAAAAAGGTTTGTACAAATTGTCAGAATCAGATATCAGAAAAAAAAAAGTTGTGACTGCACGAACTGGAAAGCACTAAGCAGATTAGCGCAACTAATAAAAGAAACACATAAAGTTAAAAAGAAAAGTCAAAATAAAATATATAAATATAAAAGGATGCAATAATGTGCAAATGGTGTGTAAACAAACAATTCACAGTTTGTGGTTTCAAAAGGCTATTTTTTTAATGGCAACATACATGAAAGTCTTGAGGAGATGCATAATGTGTCATTAAGGTCTGATGCATTTTCATAAACACAGTATACAATAAATTTTTATTACTTTTATTTATTACAGGACTTCAAAATATCCAAATACTCCCATAAACTATAACATAAAAATGCAGGGAGAGGGGACACCCAACAGGAAACACAACAGCTTTTTATATCCCCAAAGAGGAACTTTGAACGTGTTTCTGGACATCTGATTTTTTTATTGAGCCTTATTTATGTCAAAAATTCTATCTGCATTGAAAAATATTTACCCAAATGTCCAGTCACCACGTTCTGAAGCAGTGATTTAATATAGTGCAGCTGAGCTTTAAAACAAAACTCCGGACACAAAAACCAGCACCTGTATTGGAAATACAACAACACAAGGACCAATGTAAAAGTGTCACAGGAAAGTTTTACAAAGGTAGAAGGCAGAGTGTCAAGTTTGGCACTTTCCTAGAGAGGGCCGCATGCGTGCAATGCAATTATGTGTCTGACGTGAGCTGCAGGCTCAAAGGTGTGTTAAAAAAAACAATGTTCTGGGGTGAAACCTCTTTCCAGCAGGATTAGAAGGGTCTTACTCGCCTCGCATGTCAGCAATCTGTCGCAGCTAAGGTACTGCAGATCTCCCCTTGTCCTCTAAATCTGGTTCAAGACTGGCCTGTCTTTCAGAGCAAGACCAAGAAAAACAAAGCATCAAACAATGTTGTTAAAATAGTTCCTTTCTGGTATAAAATTCAACATAACCAATGTTACAGTTGGGGTGCAGGATGTTTTCTTGCCCTAAAATGTATCAGTAAGAGAACACTCTTGTTTCGAAGCTGGAACTGAGATGCAATATGCAGAATGTCCTACGATGCATTACTGTGTTTTAACTTTGGCACAGCAGCTGTTTTGGGAAGTATACTATTAAATAATCAAAAATTACTCATAATGTGCATTTATGTGTTAGAGAAAGGTTGCAAAGCTAATCCTCATATTGAGGGAGTTCACGGAAATCCACTCAGGGTCTTAACCTCATTAGCTGTGTTAACTACAGTTTAAAAAAAAGTTTCCTTCACCTTTGTACACCACTGCTAAGTTGTGGACCACGTCAGAGGTCACTGAAGCTGCCATATAAAAGCTGAAGTCGGATGTAAAGCAGTTGCCACCCCAGGAGGTTACAAGTCACAGGGACATCAGACGTCTAAGAACCTCTATCTGAGATCAGAATGGCAGAGGAATGGGGAAAACCAGTGTTTGCAGCCAGGAGGTATCATGAAGATACAACAAGAGACTCTGCCTTTGCATACACTAACAGCAATAACACCCGAGGTACAGTACTATTGCTTTGTCTTTAAAATGTACAAAAACTTGATAAGATAAGATATTTAAGAATGTATTTGGACTCAATTAGAACATGCATGTACAGTTTGCACAACAATCCAAGTCATAAATATTGCAGTTAGAACATAAAAAACTTATTTCAAAATTGTAAAACTTTCAATTGATATCTGTGTTTTTTTTATTTTCAGATCCATTTGAAGGACCCAACTACCACATCGCTCCTCGATGGGTTTACAACATTTCAACCCTCTGGATGTGTTTTGTGGTGGTTGCATCAGTCTTCACCAATGGTCTTGTCTTGGTGGCCACAGCAAAGTTCAAGAAGCTCCGCCATCCTCTAAACTGGATCTTGGTCAATCTTGCAATTGCTGATCTTGGAGAAACAGTCTTTGCCAGCACCATCAGTGTGTGCAACCAGTTCTTTGGGTATTTCATTCTAGGACACCCTATGTGCGTCTTTGAGGGCTACACCGTGTCCGTTTGTGGTAAGTGGCCACACTGGATGTTTGTAAACAAGACCTTTTGGTTGGATAGTTTGAAAGTGTGACTGATTAATGAACTGAGTGTCTTGTTTGTTTCCACAGGTATTGCTGCTCTTTGGTCCCTTACCATAATCTCCTGGGAGAGATGGATAGTCGTGTGCAAACCATTTGGAAATGTCAAGTTTGATGCCAAATGGGCCACAGGTGGAATTGTGTTCTCCTGGGTTTGGTCTGCTGCATGGTGTGCTCCTCCAATCTTTGGATGGAGCAGGTAATCTAATGGATTTCCACATTGTTAAACCATTATACCCCATGGTGACTGTGTGTAAAATGAGTACATGCAATCAAGTCTGAGTGTTGGAAAATTAACCAAGCTGAAAACATTTCATTGTCTCAGGTATTGGCCCCATGGACTGAAAACCTCTTGTGGACCTGATGTGTTCAGTGGAAGTGAAGACCCAGGTGTCCAGTCCTACATGATTGTTCTGATGCTCACATGTTGTATCTTTCCTCTGGCTATCATCATCATCTGCTACTTCTTTGTGTGGCTGGCCATCCATTCTGTAAGTTGTGGTCAGTCTAACGTAACATGAATCATAGGAAACTATCAAAGGTCAACCTGACTGTCTTGGTGTGTGTGGACCTCAGGTTGCCATGCAGCAGAAGGAATCCGAGTCCACCCAGAAAGCTGAGAAGGAAGTCTCCAGGATGGTTGTCGTCATGATCATAGCTTATATTGTGTGCTGGGGTCCTTACACCTTTTTTGCCTGCTTTGCTGCGGCCAACCCTGGATATGCCTTCCATCCCCTGGCCGCTGCCATGCCTGCGTACTTTGCCAAGAGCGCCACCATCTATAACCCAATCATTTATGTCTTCATGAATCGGCAGGTGGGCACAACAGACTCATTGTTAAATGTATCAGCTACTCTTATCAAATGTGTTTTGTTCATATTTTAACCACATTTTCATTCTTTCAGTTTCGAACATGCATCATGCAACTCTTTGGCAAACAGGTGGACGATGGTTCTGAAGTATCCACATCAAAGACAGAGGTCTCCTCTGTGGCTCCTGCATAAACATTCATGTTTTCCTTTTTGGAAAACAGTCCTCTGATCTGTACAGAAACCATAATATATTTGTCTTCTTTTGATGAACATAGTTTTCTGGCAAATGGAAAAAAGAAAAAAAAAGTTCGTTAAGTCAATGTATTATTTATAAATGTATCTTTGGTGTTTTTTGAACTGAATATAAATTATAACGCATTCTATACATTTGTTTTCTTCTTTGTTTTTTTTTTGTTTGTTTTATTTGAACAATGTTATTTCACATTCGCCAACAAAAAAATTATATTTGGTATCTTATCAAGGTCAATGTAAAACACATTATAGGTACATTTTAGAACAGAGTGAATGTCCTCAAAGTCAAACATCATCATCTGCTTTTTCTATAAAAATCGTAGCACAGCCTGGAGGATAATAGCTAGAGGTGTGAGACACAGGAAATTGGACTTACTTGCAAAAAATAGGAAATTTTAACTAAAAAGCGGAGAAAACTCACAATGTAATGGAGTTAGCAGATGACTCCAAGCAGCAAAAATAATTAGAAGGTCGAAAGTTTAGTTTATAGAGGCGGGGGTAGATCCAGGTATAGTGGAGTGTAGACAAACTGGTTTTTTGGTTGCAGATAGTCTCCTAGGGCTTACATCACGGCAGTCACATGCATAAACTCTGTTCAGGCCTGTTTCAAGCTATGGAAGCACTCATGACCAAGGAGGTGCTGAAATGGGAAAAAGTGGGAATCAGGAGCTGGGTTTAGGTGGCACAATCGGAGCAGGCAGGATGGCACATGACAACAGTCCCTTCAGCAGTACCTCAGAGAGAATAGATGATTATCTTTACCTGAATTTGCTTGACAGTAGATTCACCATCCCAGGACACTGCAGCAACTGCACTGAAGGGTGGAAGAAGATGAAACAATGTTTTATTTATTTATAAATATTTTTATAGATCATTTTTATAGCGCCTCTTGAAATAAAAATGAGGCACTTCCTAAGAACAAAAAATACAAATAAAAAATATTAAAATACAAATCATAATCAAAATGGGGAGAAATCTTGATTAATCTTTAATTATCTTATTCCATCCATCCATTGTCTGAACCTGCTTTGTCCATGTAGGGTCGCGGGGGGCTGGTGCCTATCTCCAGCGGTAAATGGGCAATCAGGCGGGGTACACCCTGGATAGAGAGCCAGTCCATCGCAGGGCAACACAGAGACACACAGGACAAGCAACCTCTCTCTCTCACACACACACACACACACACACCTAAGGACAATTTAGATGGACCAATTAACCTAACAGTCATGTTTTTGGACTGCGGGAGGAAGCCGGAGTACCCGGAGAGAACCCACGCATGCACAGGGAGAACATGCTAACTCCATGCAGAAAGATCCCAGGCCGGGAATCGAACCCAGGACCTTCTCGCTGCAAGGCAACAGCTCTAACCGCTGCACCACTGTACAGCCCCTAACTATCTTATTATTACGATTAATTATTAATGATCTAATCTAGATAAAAAATGTGAAAAAGCAGAAAAAATGAAGAAAAAAGTAATCAGGGGATCCTGAGAAAGACAGAAATGACAGAAACTGCAGCATGAAGAGAAGGTAGAGAGGAAGAATCAACAGAAGGTCACACCAAAGCCAGCTTGAACAGGTGAGTTTTCAGCTGCTTTTTAAAGGAGACCACTAAGTCCACTGATCTCAGGCTGAGGGGGAGAGAGTTCCAGAGTCTGGGGGCCACAGCAGCAAACCTTTGGTCTTTAGCCTGTGTCATGGTGGGTGACAGTTTTCTGACCCACAGCATGCTGAATCAGACTTACCACACAAAAGGTAAGAAAACAAAAAACAATGATTTATTAAATGATAAGAGCAGGTGTAAACAAAGTTCAAGTTTATTTATCAAGCATTTTCACTTAACCCAAGGCACTGAAAACCACAAATTAGAAAAATCTGATGTAAAAAACATTGAAATAAAACAAACAGAACATTTAAAAGAGAACAAGCAAAACCCTAGAATTTAGGTAAGCAACCGACCCTTACCGCTGCTCTTTTTGAGTAAAGCTAGTGAATAAAATAATGTTTTTAGACTGCTCTTAAAAGCAAGCTGCTGAGCAAGGGAGCCTGCTTCACAGTTGCAGGCAGCTCATTCCAGAGCTTTGGCCCCAGTACTGAAAAGGCATGACTCCCTGGGCACTACCAAACACCGGGTAGCCCCAGTCGGCCTCAGCCTGGCCCGGTTGATTCCACACATCCTTGCCTTAAGCCCATGTGGGCTGATTCTACCCACCAATCAGAGGCTTGCTCTAATGGAAGGTGTGAATTTGCTGTCAGCAGTGGGTGTGTTGGCCCTGGTCGGCCTGAAGCAGACCCCCTCGAGAAGAGGGCTGAGAATGAGCCTTGGTTGGCCTGGAAAAATACCAGGCCACCCAGATATGTAAACAACCTATGCTACCCGGCCCGGGCCGACCCGGTACAGATGGGAATGGCCCATAAGGGTAAATCAAATCTGACAAATAACGCAGAGCCGAACCATTCAAACATTAAAAAAAATACAAGACCTTAAAGGAAATCCTAAAAGAAATCAGGAGTCAGTGAGGGGAAGATGGGCGTGATGTGCTCAGTCCTACTGGTACCAGTCAGAGACCTGGTTGCTGCATTCTGGACCATCAGAAGTTTCTCAGTGGAGGCCTGCATAATGCCCACATACAGTGAGACAATAGTCCAGCCTGGTGGTGATGAAGGTGTGAATGGCATTTCCAGATGTTTGTGGGAGAGAAACGACTTAATCCTGGCCTTTCTCCTGAGATGGAAGTAGCAAGATCCGACAGTTCCATTGACCTGGTTGTCCAATCGGATCTCCACATCCAGCATCCCCCCCAGACTGGTAACCACCGTCATCTCTTCAAACGAAGAGGAGCTGGTCAGAATCTACAGAGAATGGTCTGGTAGCAGAGGGAAATTAATGGTTGTTTGGGAGAATTGAGAATACAGGAATGTTTAGGGAGGCTTACTGTTCCAGGAGATGGCTGTATCTAGAAGGGAAGGGTGGTCAGGTCTGGGTGAGTGGCAGAGAGCAAGGGAACCCAATGAGGTGGGGAACTCAGGTGAGCGGCAGAGAGCGGGCAGCTAGGAGGAGCTTGAGGTGGGACATGGTAAGGCACAGGATGTGATGACGAGAGAACCTGAAAAGTTGTACAAAAGAAGTTAATTCAGGATAAGTCACAAGAAACACATGCCGGTGAATGAAGCCGAGGTGAGGCGAGGATCCAGACGCGGGGAGGAAACAGGCAGACGGGTAAGAATTCTGACATTTAT
This sequence comes from Nothobranchius furzeri, assembly GCF_043380555.1. Lineage (NCBI taxonomy): Eukaryota > Metazoa > Chordata > Actinopteri > Cyprinodontiformes > Nothobranchiidae > Nothobranchius > Nothobranchius furzeri. Next base: position 40,732,408 of record NC_091743.1, read on the forward strand.
TGTGAGACACGCTGGACAAAGAAACAATGATCCGACACAAGACACAGAACAGAAGGGGTTTAAATACACGAGGGCCGGGAGCTAAGGTGATTGGGAAACGAGAGCCAGGTGGGAGCGATTAACGGAGACACAAGGCAGGACCAAACGGGGAGACAGGACAGGGTGTGACAGTACCCCCCCCCCCCCCCCCCCCGTCAAAGGGCGGATCCCAGACGCCCACAGGAACAAGGAGCAGGGCGGGAGGAAGGGAACCTGGAGGCAGGGCCAAGAGGAACCGAGGGACCAAACGGAGAGGAGGCAGGGACCAGCAGAGTCCGGGGGCCTGCGCCTGGGGCAGAGGAGGAGGAGACGACGGGCTCTTGGAGGCCTGCGTCTGCGGCAGAGGAGGAGGCGACAGGCCCTTGGAGGCCTGCGTCTGCGGCAGAGGAGGAGGCGACAGGCCCTTGGAGGCCTGCGTCTGCAGCAGAGGAGGAGGCGACGGGCTCTTGGAGGCCTGCATCTGCGGCAGAGGAGGAGGCGATGGGCTCTTGGAGGCCTGCGTCTGCGGCAGAGGAGGAGGCGACGGGCTCTTTGAGGCCTGCGTCTGCGGCAGTGGAGGAGGCGACGGGCTCTAGGGGGCCGGCGTTTACGGCAGAGGAGCTCTGCAGGCTGGACCGGGGACAAAGTCTCTGCAGGCTGGACCGGGGACAAAGTCTCTGCAGGCTGGGCCAGGGACAAAGTCTCTGCAGGCTGGACCTGGGACAAAGCCTCTTGGACACGCTGGACCAGAGTCTCGTGGAAGGGCTGGACTGGATATGGTGCAACCTCCGGAACCACAACTGGAACTGGAGACGGCTGAGACGCCGGACGAGAAGGGACGTCGACCTCTGGAGTGGAGGGGACGTCGACCTCTGGAGTGGAGGGGACGTCGACCTCTGGAGTGGAGGGGACGTCGACTTCTGGAGTGGAAAGAGCGTCGACCTCTGGAGCGGAAAGAGCGTCGACCTCTGGAGTGGAAAGAGCGCCGACTTCAGATGAGGCGTCGACTTCAGATGAGGTGTTGAACCTTGGACTGGAAGAGGCGTCGACCGTTGGACTGGAAGAGGCGTTGAACCTTGGACTGGAAGAGGCATCGACCCTTGGACTGGAAGAGGCGTCGACCCTTGGACTGGAAAAGGCGTCGACCCTTGGACTGGAAGAGGCGTCGACCCTTGGACTGGAAGAGGTGTCGATCCTTGGACTGGAAGAGGTGTCGACTTCAGAACACGAAGAGGCGTTGACTTCAGAACACGAAGAGGCGTCGACTTCAGAACACGAGAGGCGTCGACTTCAGAACACAAAGAGGCATCGACTTCAGGACACGAAGAGGCGTCGACTTCAGGACACGAAGAGGCGTCGACCTCAGGACACAAAGAGGCGTCGACCTCCATCGACTTCTGGTCAGGGGGCGTCGATTCCTGGTCCGAAGGCGTCGACTTCTGGTCCGTCGACTTCTGGACCCTCGACTTCTGGACCCTCGACTTCTGGACCCTCGACTTCTGGACCGTCGACTTCTGGACCGTCAACTTCTGGTCCGGGGGGTGTCGATTCCTGGTCCGGAGGCGTCGACTTCTGGTCCGTCGACTTCTGGACCCTCGACTTCTGGACCGTCGACTTCTGGACCGTCAACTTCTGGTCCGGGGGCGTCGATTCCTGGTCCGGAGGCGTCGACTTCTGGTCCGTCGTCTTCTGGACCCTCGACTTCTGGACCGTCGACTTCTGGACCGTCGACTTCTGGACCCTCGACTTCTGGACCGTCGACTTCTGGACCGTCAACTTCTGGTCCGGGGGTGTCGACTTCTGGTCCGGGGGCGTCAACTTCTGGTCCGGGGGCGTTGACTTCTGAATCGTCTGCTTCTGGACCAGAACTGTCTGCTTCTGGGCCGGAACCTTCTGCTTCTGGGCCGGAACCGTCTGCTTCTGGGCCAGAACCGTCTGTTTCTGGGCCGGAACCGGAACCATCTGCTTCTGGGCCCGAACCTTCTGCTTCTGGAGTGGAGACGGAGCCGCAGCAGGAGGGGCTGCCTGGACAGGCTGGATCTGAACTGGTGGAGCTGGAAACCGGGAGAACAGGGAGGACAGACCATCTAGCTGAAGCTCCTGGAGGGTGAGGGTCCGATGGAGCTGGGACAGCTCAGCCCGGAGACCGTCGAGCTCCGCTGGGTGGACCTACGGCTCGCTCCTCTGGCTCTGAGATGAGGGAGCTGCCGGCTGGACCGAGGCCCTCTCCTGGCGGTTCGAGGATGACAGTGTCCAGGTGGGACTCCTGGTGGCTGACGAGCTGGCGGATCCGGCCAAGTTCCGCCTGGAGACTGACAAGCTCAGTCAGCTGGGCTGCAGGCATTGCTCCTCCGCCTGCAGATGACGGAGGCGCAGATCGGGCCGGAGACGGGACTGCTGGTCTGGCCGGGGGCGGGTCCACGCTGCTGCATCAGGCAGGGGCAGCAGCGAGTCTGCAGCTCCATCCCGGAACACAGGGCTGCGGTGGAGCTCGGCGTTCTTCCCCACGCAGTGGACCAACTCCGGGGGAACAGACAGCCAGGCTCGTGCCCACGAAACTGGAGCGATCTGGAAGCGGATCCCGGTCCAAACTCGCCTCCGGCTCCGTGAGGGCGGGAGGAACGCCACAGCCGAAGTTCGGCGACAGCGTCTTTGGCGAGGCGAAGCTGGAGGAAGAGAGGCCGGCCAGTGATCGGAGGAGACGAACCGGAGCAGGCACTCCCAGGGTAGAATCTCACCGCTGGATCCCTTAACGGGTTCGGGTCGGATCATTCTGTCACACGTGCCGGTGAATGAAGCCGAGGTGAGGCGAGGATCCAGACGCGGGGAGGAAACAGGCAGACAGGTAGGAATTCTGACACTTATTTATTGTGAGACTCACTGGACAAAGAAACAATGATCCGACACAAGACATAGAACAGAAGGGGTTTAAATACACGAGGGCCGGGAGCTAAGGTGATTCGGAAACGAGAGGCAGGTGGGAGTGATTAACGGAGACACAAGGCAGAACCAAACAGGGAGACAGGACAGGGTGTGACAGAAACAGTAGAGAAATCAAAGTTCACAGAAGACTTGGCTAGAGCTTCCCAACGTGAGTTATCATCCGTGTCGTGTTCTCTGCCCCTTGTCTTTGTCCATTCCATGTTTTCTCCCTCCTCCCAGGTGTCCTTATGTTGCTTTAGATTCTGGTTACGTCTCAATTTCAATTCTTACTCTCTAGTTTTGTGTTCAGATCTTTCCACTGTAGCATACCCAAAGGTCAAGTATTTTCATCAAAATGAACAGAAATTAACTTTAATTTGCAGACACAAACATCCCATCTGCTTGGCCTCCAAACAAGAAAAGCACTGCACAAGTCCTTGTCACCGGATAAAGGAGCCATAATAATTCCTTGCTCGCTTATCTTGTCGTGAACAAAAGTCATGTGGAAGCCAGATTTTCTGCACTTTCATTCTGAATAAAGTTCAACTCCCTTGATTCATAAATGACTTTACAACTTTATAGGTTGATATAATCAAATGTGTTGTTCATACAAGATGTTTAGAATCCAAAGTGTTTGAATAATCTTTGCATCAATCAATGGCCAAAACATCTAGCTTCCGATCCATCACTTCATTCATCATCTATTATCTGTATAATCATCATTTCATTCATACCCATGGGCTACACTTGTTCGGGACCAAAAATGCTTGGTCCAAGCGAAATATTCATAAGTATCTACAGATACTTATTTTAATTAGGGCTGTAAACAACTAAAAATGTTAATCTAATCAATCATAGGGTATTTGTGAATTAACCATGATTAAATCATGATTAATGAAATATGACTGGAAAAAGTACAAGTTCTGTATTACCTCTGAATGCTAAACCTTGTTCTGACAGGTGTCTCACCACAGCAATCACTCTCTGCAGCACCTCTCTCCAATAAGCACGCTTGCTGTCAAACTGTTGTTTGAGTGCCTGATCGATACACCCAGCACCCATTTTTCATTCGAACTTATTAATCAGTCCCTTACAGATTAATAGCTACAGTTCGTTTGAACATCTTATTCTTAGTTTTCCTAATCCAGATTGCAAAACTGTAAAACCACTCTTGCTTGTAGTTTTATATCGTCCACCAGGCCCTTACTCTGAGTTTTTGGATCAGATCTCTGATTTTTTATCTGATTTGGTGTTAAATACTGATAAGGTCATTATAGTGGGGGATTTCAACATTCATGTGGACATCGAAAATGATTGCCTCAATGTAGCCTTTAGTAATATCTTAGACTCAATTGGTTTTACTCAAAGAATACATAGCTCCACCCACTCCTGCCATCATACATTGGACCTTGTTCTGACTTATGGCATTGAGTGTGAGGAAATAACAATCTTTCCACATAATCCAGTCCTCTCGGACCACTTTCTGATAACCTTTGAGTTTTTTATAACTGAGTTCTCGAGACATGAAAGTAAATTTCATTATAGTCGGTCTCTATCTGACAACGCTGTTGCGTCTTTTAAATCAACTGTTCCATCTTTACTGTCCTCAGCATCTCAGAGGCATGTAGCAGAGGGCAATATTTTCAGTTCTAGCCCCTCACAAATTGATGCCTTAGTTCATCATGTGAATTCCTCTTTATGTGTGGCATTAGATGATGTTGCCCCTTTAAAAAAGAAGGTAATTAGGGACAGGAATTTGGCTCCCTGGTTTAACTCTCATCTACGAGCCTTAAAACAAAACTCTAGGAAATTGGAGAGAACATGGTGCTCTACGCACCATGAGGAGGCCTACCTGTCCTGGAAAAATAGTCTTGTGCTTTATAAAAATAAGCTTCAACAAACTAGAACTGCTTATTTTTCAGCATTAATTGAGGAGAATAAGCATAATCCTAAATTTCTTTTCAGTACAGTTGCTAAACTTACACAGAATCATAGCTCTGAACCATCTATTCCCTTAGCCCTCAGCAGCAATGACTTCATGGGATTTTTTACAAGTAAAATTAATTCTATTAGAAACAAATCTTTAGCATCCTCCCTAATGCGATTTCTTCTTCCTCAGTGAGTGAGGCAGCTTCAGAGGTGACTCCAGAACCTCATCTGTGCTTGAACCGTTTTGATCCAGTTGAGCTTTCAGAGTTATCTAAAATATTAGCTTCATCTAAACCTTCAACTTGCATTTTGGATCCAATCCCAACCAAATTATTTAAAGATGCATTTCCTTTGGTTACTGCCCCCATTCTAGATATAATCAATCTATCCTTAGTAAATGGGTATGTACCACAAGATTTTAAGGTTGCTGTAATCAAACCTTCACTTAAGAAGCCTTCTCTGGATCCAGATGACCCAATGAATCACAGACCAATATCTAACCTTCCATTTTTATCCAAAGTCCTGGAGAAAATAGTGGCCATCCAAGTATGTCAGCATTTAAACACTAATGCTCTGTTTGAGGAATTTCAGTCTGGTTTTAGAGAGTATCACAGCACTGAAACTGCATTAGTGAGAGTTACAAATGATATTCTTATGGCCTCAGATAAGAATCTTGTGACTGTTCTAGTCTTGTTAGATCTCAGTGCTGCCTTTGACACAGTTGATCACAATGTTCTTTTAGAAAGACTTGAACATGTTGTAGGGATCAAAGGAACAGCGTTAGGCTGGTTTAAATCCTACCTGTCTGACAGATTTCATTTTGTAAATGTACATGACAAATCTTCTTCATACTCCAGGGTTACTTGCGGAGTACCACAGGGTTCAGTGCTTGGACCAATTCTTTTTACTGTATATATGCTCCCAATTGGTAAAATCATTAGACAGCATGGGATAAACTTCCACTGTTATGCTGACGATACTCAGTTATATTTATCCATTAACCCTGATGAACCTAATCGGTTGGGTAGATTACAGGCTTGTCTTGAGGACATAAAAAATTGGATGACTCTTAACTTCTTGCTTTTAAATCAAGACAAGACGGAAGTTCTCATCTTTGGACCAGAAATCCAGAAAAGGAAATTGCTTAGCCAATCGCCTGACCTTAATGGCATTACATTAATCTCCGAGAACAAAGCAAGGAACCTTGGTGTTATCTTTGACCAGGACATGTCATTCAAATCCCAGGTTTCACAAGTTTGTCGGATTTCCTTTTTCCACCTTCGGAATATTGCTAAGATTAGAAGCATACTTTCCAGGAGTGATGCTGAAAAACTAGTTCATGCATTTATTACATCAAGACTGGATTACTGTAATTCATTACTCTCAGGAAGTCCACAGAATGTAGTTAAAAGTCTTCAGCTTGTCCAAAATGCTGCAGCTAGAGTTCTGATGAGAATTAAAAAGAGAGATCATATCTCTCCTGTCTTAGCTTCCCTACATTGGCTACCTGTTACATTCAGAATAGATTTTAAGATCCTTCTTCTCACATATAAAGCTCTTAATAATCAAGGTCCATCATACATCAGTAATCTGATTGTTCCATATGTTCCTAACCGAGCACTTCGCTCTCAGACTGCAGGTCTACTGGTGGTTCCAAGAATATCTAAACTTAGGATGGGAGGCAGATCTTTTAGTTATCAGGCTCCTCTCCTGTGGAACCAGCTCCCAGCTTTAGTCCGTGAGGCAGACACTTTGTCTACTTTTAAGAATAGGCTTAAAACATTTTTATTTGATAGGGCTTATAGTTAAAATCTGATGTTAGCCTAAATCTGGACAAGTGGGGGATTACAGGGAGGTGGAGTGTACAGTCGGTAAAGACGGCTCTCCCTTGTCCTGCCTCCAACATGCCTACATCTAAATAGGATAGGTTATCCAGAGTTAACTCTGTAGTTATGCTGCTATAGGCTTAGACTGCTGGAGGACACACTGACCACTTTTCACACTCTACTGCTTTCTTCTACAGTCTGCTCTTTAACTGTACTATTTTGTGCAATTTCAGCTGTTAAATTTATTTTCTCTGTAAGTGTTTTTCTCCCCAGAAGAAGCTACAATGACGTTCTGCTGAGCTGTGGTGGCCTCATGGAGGGGGCCATCAACTAGCACACTGCTGCTAACCACTAATACATTCTCTCTCTCCTGATAATAACTTTTTGTTTTCATTGACTTTTGATGTGCTAATACTAGTTTACCCGTTTAATTATAGATCCACTAGGATAAATACAATAAAGTTTATCTTTCACCAAATACAATATTTACTAAGACATCACAATATAACTATAGACACATTACCTGTGTGTGTGTGTGTGTGTGTGTGTGTGTGTGTGTGTGTGTGTGTGTGTGTGTGTGTGTGTGTGTGTGTGTGTGCGTGTGTGCGTGTGTGCGTGTGTGTGTGTGTGTGTGTGTGTGTGTGTGTGTGTGTGTGTGTGTGTGTGTGTGTGTGTGTGTGTGTGTGTGTGTGTGTGTGTGTGTGTCTGCCTGCTCTGTCTTCTCGATCCCCAGTGAGTCGTGGAGGATGGCTGCTTATACTGAGCCAGGATTCTCTGGAGGTTTCTTCCTGTTAAAAGGGAGTTTTCCTCTCCACTGTCGCTGCATGCTTGCTTAGTATGAGGATTGCTGTATAGTCACTGACACTAGTCAGTGACTTGATGCAATTTGCTGGGTTCCTTATATAGGAAACATTATTTCTGATTGGCTTAATGAACTGTGAATTGGAATGTTTATTATGTGAAGTGCCTTGAGACGACTCTTGTCGTGATTTGGCGCTATATAAATAAACTTGAATTGAATTGAATCAGCAGGACACCGCATCATTGCATTCCTGCGGCATTTTGACCGTTCATGTTCTGACAAATGTACACCAGCATTTTTCCAGTCGCTGTATCCAGAGACTAATGCGTTTAGTTAAACATGACTCCCAGTTCCAAATGACTTGCACGCAAAACAAAAGACGGTTCCTTTGGATGGAGAGTAGAGCAGCCATTCATGTTTCACACTTTCTCCGTTGGCTAATTTTCTAATAAACATAGACTTACAAAAGTACCATTTTTGATGTTTGTGTTGTCTCTCCGATGCAGCAACATCAGCGTCTTTATTGCAGCAAACGTCCGGCCCCATTTTAATCCAATATTTTCTGGTATTTTCATCCATTTCACTCCAGCAACCAGGATCCGAATTTAAGTTGGCATCCACCATCAGCGTCACCTGGCTAGGACCTTCTGCCGGGCTCCCTTCAGAAACTACTTGAAGCAGGTCTGCCTCTGCCCCCAAGTGGACAATATCAGCTTCTCTGTGACCGCTCGTTCCCTCTTTTAAGCTAGCATCATGAACTGCTGCTGCTCTAGCTAGCATAGCTCTGTTGCCTTTGTGAAAGAAGTTAATTTACATTTAATTAAGGACCCGTGAGACATAAGATTCCATAGTGGATATGAAATCAATCTTACGGACCGCTGAGTTATTTAACCAGAAGATTGGAACTTTTTATTGCAGGGATTTTGTAACACTTTGTATTAACTGAGAGACAAGAGAAGAGAGAGTCCTTTAAAACGTCTAAGATGATTTATTTCTAAACAATTTTAAACAAGACTAACTCTAACTCTAACTGATGGATGGATCTGGTGTAATGAGACTCGAGATGAATGGTGTATGTGTGAGTGATGTTTAACCAGAACTCTCGTATCCGGAGAAGCAAGTCTGAATGATGTTGTGATGTTTTGCTTCTAGCTATGATCAGAGTTTGATCGGAGTTTCGTAAACACATGAGACGCCATTTTGTCGCTCCACACATACCCTTAGAATGAGACCTCCGTACAGATCCAGAATGCCAGGTCCTCGGACCCCCCTTTCGGTGCAGGAGCCAGTGAAACAGCGTCAGCAGTACGACAAACTAGTCTTTGGATTGTCTCCAGGTAAAAAGCGACAGTTGGTTCACAGCGTCAGATGGACCTCCTTGGGTCAGTGAGTTCAGCTTTTATTCTGAAAGGAACCGTTGCTTGGTTGGTAAAATGCAACAGATTTTATCCAGCTTGTTGGTTCTCGGCTTAAAAAGGAAGTCCGGGTGGCCGGTCCGACACTTGGCTTAGCATGCGGTGAACTCCAGAGAGCTCCAGAAAACTGAACTAAGATGGCGTTGGAACTGGTTAATTAATCTGGATGTTTTGATTTCTGGTCGAATCAAAGTTGGCAGATTTATAAACACCACAGAGACTATGTCACACTTCAGAAAGGAAGGTTCTGATTGGATCAGTAACAGCAATGTGCCATGCCTTTACATTATTGTGTAGTCAGCATGTCTAGTGCACTAGACTAAAGTCATATTACTTATTAAAGCATACTAATCATAACATTGTCATTTCACAGATTGGTCAACATTACATTATTGACTAACACTTTGTTTGATTAGCTTTTATTAAAAATAGAGTTCTTTGATGTATTAAAAGGAAAGAGTCCTTTATCTTCAATCTTCTCTTGAGCTGGAAAGAAAACAGTTTTAGAAGCAAGTGCATGACCTTGAGGCAGTCTCATGCACTTAGTACTGTGTCAGAGGCATCTGTGGAGAGAGGTTAAATAACCTGCGGAGGAATAGCTCCTTCATCACGTTACACCTTCATCATGAACGTCTTGCTTTTCTAACCTGCTGTTAGGTCCAGCAGCAGGTTTAAAATATCCTGTCAATTTTGGGATTTTCTGCAGAAGATTTTTGTGCTTTTGTTCTTTGATTCTCTCCGTTTTTCTTTTCTGAGCGCCGCTGTCATATTTTCTTTTTGACATTTTTTTCATTTTCCCTCGTTAAGTGTAGCAGCCTATGATACATGAATATGACGTATCACGTGACACTTTACTTAACTCAAGACCACCACAATGTTTACCCAGTCAGTGTCACTTATGATTTTATCGGCCAATACAGCTGAAGAATATTCTTGCATGTAAATTTAAATAACATTATATATTTTTAGCTGGCCAGTGGGGGCCCCAGAACACACAGGGCCCCTAGGCTTAAGCCATATCAAGCCTGTGCATTAATCCGGGCCTGCTTGTCATGTATTTTTATTAAGTTTAGGAAAAGAGAATTAAAATCATTTTTATATACTACAACAATCAAACATGCTTGTCTCTTAAAGTGTGTAAGTTCCCTGAATAAGTCAAAGAAACTAATTTCTTCAAAGACCAATTAGACTGATATGTCATATTTTATATAGAACATCACATCGTATTGACCATTTAATAAATAAGTAGCTAATCATTAACTCTTAATTTCCTTTTCAGTTTTTATTTTCTCTTTAGTTTTCCCTCTCTCTCTCTTTGTGTTGCCTGTGTATTGTCTGGTCCCTGACCCTGTTTGTTCAGCCTCCTGTTGTGTCCATGACCCTTTACTCCTGTGTATCTCTCAGCAGTTTTTTTTCTTGTGTTATCTTTGTCATCATCGACTCTCATGTTCAGTTCACACCTCACCTTAGCCTTATGTCTTTACATTTCTGCACATTACTTCTATTTACTACCCTGTCAACAACGTTTAGTTTCCTTTTTGTTCTTTAGTTTTATTTAGTTTCTTTAGATTTTGTTATCTTCATCTAGCTTCCCCTCGTTTGATTTAATTATCTCAAGCTTTATGTCTAATATCTATCATCCTATTTTAGTCAGTGTATCTTATTGTTTAATCTGCTTCAGATTTAGTCCTCTTGTGTTTTTGAATTACCTTCCATCCTTCAGATTACACACCTGCCCATCATTACAGTCAGTCATGAGCGCACCTGTTCACTTTGTCTCCACTCACCCCCACACCCCTTCTTTCCAACAGCTGCAAAAGCGGCATGTAACAAAATAGTGGCGATTTACCCGCAAGCTCATTCCAAATGGGAGCACTTCTAACGTGAAATGGGTTTTTGGTTCCTTGTGTTTGTATTTTCATGTATTTACCCCCTGTTCCTGCTCCCAATCTAAGCTTAAAATAAACACTATGCTGTTTGAAACCATCCAGGCTGCATTTTTGATCACCGCCTCACCACATTTGGGTCCTACTCAAACTATCAACTTCATGATAATCTGGTGAAGTGTAATTGTCCCCCAGCTCCTTAAATCCCTGACCAGGATGATTGGACGATCGGCCACAGATGTACCTGCTTCTCGGGAACTCCCACCTGAAACAAGAAGCTCAGGAGACAATTAGTAGCCACTTACTTCAGACCATGACAGCCTGGTGCGCTGCACAACCGGCAGGTTTTGATCATTTGACCTCAGGAACCTGCTGGGGGTGTAAGGACTGAAAAGATCCCCAATGTATGATGGCGCTTATCAATTTAAGGCCCTAAAAACCAGAACCAATGAAAAGTGATTTGCCATAGTCCAAGCATGAGGAAATAAAGATTTCGATAACAATCTCAAGTTCAGACATTGACGAAATGGTACTCAGCTTAGCAATGGTTATTGGATGGAAGAAGGAAGAGTAAACAAGATAACTGACATGGGAATCCAGGGTAAGAGTTGGGTCAAAGGTCACATCAAGATTCCTGACAGATGGTCTGGTGCGAGAAGCAAGTGCTTACACATCTGAGTCAGTACAATCGGGATGGATTGTGTTGGTTCGGTCTTATTTGGGCCTTTTTAGTTAACAAACAGTGTATAGTATTCAAGGACTTCTCAGGAACACAGAAATCAGTGAGCACACAGGCAGCGCAAAAATGCACATAAAAGTCACTGGTGTCCTCCTTAATAAGAAAAACAAAGGCCGGCGTGAGCTTTGTTGTTTTTGGAGACTTCGTATGGAGCTAGGATGGGAACAATATTACATGCAACTTGTACCAAGTTTTGTAACTGTAACTTCCATTTTGTAGCATGTAATTCATGCTTTGTAACATTCAACATTTGTTTTGTAGCATGTATTTCAAGTTTTGTAACATGTAACTCTTGTTTTGTAACACATTTTGTAACTGTAAACTGAGATGTGGGTTTTAAGAGTTGTGCTTTGAAACTTGTGCATAGATTTTTTTCTGCAAGTTACGAAATGAAAGTTTAATGTTACTTACCGAAAGGACATTTTACAAGTCCTTCAGTCCCTCAGATTACCTTGGATCAAAGTATCATTACATTCAAGGGAAGGACATCCCTGAAGCTGTACAAGCCCAAAGAAACCTGACAAATATGACTAGAAAGCATTTCTCTTGAGTGAGGCCAATATAAATGTAAAAAAAATATACAATAATAAAGATAAACAATGAAATTCAAGAAACAAAAGAGCTTTATATAAGTATATATAAATTAAAAATTAAAACACTGACAATTTCAAAATAACATGAAAAGATAAGAAGTAACGTCTGTAAACAGCTGTCTGCTAGGAACATATTGAGGAAATTGAAGACCACAGGTACTGTTCAAATGAAGGCTTGAAGTGGCAGACCAAGGAAAAATTTAGATAAACAGAAGAAAATAATGGTGAGAACAATAAACCCACAGACCAGCACCAAAGACCTACAACTTCATCTTGCTGCAGATGGAGTCACTGTGCATTGTCCAACTATTCGGTGCACTTTACACAAAGAGATGCTGTATGTGAGAGTGATGCACAGGAAGCCTTTTTTCCACCCACAGCACAAGCAGAGCATCTTGAGGTCTGCTAAAGCACATCTGGACAAGCCAGCTTATATCTAGAATGAGGTGCTGTGGACTGCTGAATCTAAAACTGAGTTATTTGAGCATAACAAGGGGCGTTATGCATGGAGGAAAAAGAACACAGCAATACCTGCTACCTACAGTAAAACATGGTGGTGGTTCCATCATGCAGTGGGCTGTGTGGCCAGTGCAGGGACTGGGAACCTTGTTAAAGTTAAGGAATGCAAGGATTCCAATCAATATCAGCAGATTCTGGAGACCAATTTCCAGGAATCAGTGACAAAGCTGAAGCTGCACCGGGGCTGGACTTTCAACAAGACGAGGACGCTAAACACTGCTTAGTATCTACTAATGCATTCATGCATTCATTTTATTGCAGAGTTTGCAATGTATTTTGTGTCCGACTCCACATTTTGGGTCTTTTGGGTGTACTGGTCGTTTTGTTACTGTCCTGTATGGTTTTGTTGGTGTGTTCATATCGTGTTTTTTCATCGTTGTGATAATTTTTTCTGTTTTGCTTTTGATGTATGGAAGGGTTATTACTGGTTTTGGTTCTTGTTTCATATTTTCTTTTTTGTTGTTACTTGTGGATTTAAACAGACTTCCCCCAGACTTCAGAAACATTGACAGCTTCACCCTTTTCAATTCCAGCCTCAAGACACATCTTTTCAAAACTGCCTATAACTTCTGACTGATTTGATTGGTTTTATGGTTTTATGTTTTTTCTCAACTGTTTTATTGCGTTTTATCCTGTAAAGTGACTTTGGGTGTCCAAAAAGGCACTGGAAGGCCGTACCATGGGAGAACCACTATCAGCTACCTTTTGTGCGTTCTTCATGGAGGACCTAGAGCAAAAAGCCATACCAACTCCACCCCCAAACTGCAAAATAACATTTTTAAAACAATACGTGGACAACATATTGGAAATTATTCCAAAAAAAAAACAAAACAAGCAGAGACACTAACGGAACACCTGAACAATATCTACAACACCAATAACACAATTTTCATATGAAGAAAAGAAGTGAGCATAACTTTCATGGACATGAAAATTGCAGGTGGAACCAGTCACACTAATTGCATGAGTGCAGGATGAGTCAGAAGGCTGCTCGTGAGAAACAGCCTTCAGCCATGGCAACGGGTTTGGATCCATTTGTATTGGTATTTTAGGCCTAGTCCACACGTAGCCGTTTTTTTTTAAACGAATATCCGCCCCTCCAGAAACTTGCATCCACACCACCTCGTTTAAAAAAAACTCTGTTCACACGTACCCGGATAAATACGTGGTCTTCCACAAGGAGCAGTAATTCCGCTTGCAAAAACAAACAAGCACAAAGCGCTTGGACAATTGATAAAGCGAGCGCAGCTCTGAGGGCATCCATGCTGTTGGCTAGTATAAACACAGGTTGCACACATGATGTCAGCATTTTTTTGTCGCAGAAAGTGACGTTGCAGACCTTAAAACTCCGGTTTTGTCTGTCCACACGCAAACACCCAAAACGGAGAAAACGCAGATCTTCACTTTGGCCGGAGTTTTTAAAAAGATCCTTTTTCGTGTGAAAAAACTCTGTTTTTGTGTGGATGACAGGCCAAAACGTAGAAGAATATCTACGTTTTGGCAGATCCCCAGCTACGTGTGGACAGGGCCTTAGTCTTACATATAGCTCTTTGGGAGTCTGTCCCACTTCAACTTACGACAAGTCTCTGGGTTGATTTCATATTTTTGGAGGATAGCCCCTTTACAGACTCAGTCACATATCTCCTCAATGTCCATCTGCACATAGGCACTCATGACTTTACTGGTGAGCAGTGGTAGAAAAACCTAGTCAGTCTTCAGCCAATGACATGATGCTGCAATTCTTTCAAAAGTGATAAGGAAATGTTTGTATAACCAGTGTCTGTTAATTTTTCCAATCTGGGTTCTGAGAAGGAAAGACACTGATCTGGAGAGCTGATGGTCCTTAGATCCTTAACCAGCTTTTCTTAGTTGCTTCATTCCAGCTCCTCAGAATCAGGATAGTTCATGGCATCTGGTTCAGGTGTTCGGCGAGGGCGTGGCTGCAGCTCTTTTTGGAGATGGCAAAATTGTTGTTGAAGATCTGTTTAATTAAGTGTGTTGTAACAGGGAAACTAAAACATTCAGGACAGCAGCCCTTGAGGATCAGCACTGCCCACCCCACTATTAAAGCTGTAGAGCATAATGGTTACGCTCTCTACAGAACACAGTGAGGTTCACAGCAGAGCAGAGTGTTAAATAAAAGTCTTTGTTGGGTCTGCAGAAAGTTTCAGCAGATCCTTCCAGCCAGTAGCCATCAGCCTCGGGGACATGTCGTTATCTGTGCATCAATTATTATTGGTTCACTTTAAAAAACAAGCCCTGCTACAACTCTGATATTACCATTTGGGGTTAAACTTTTATTCATGACATCATCATACTAGCAACATTAGGAACTTAACAAGAGTCACTTTTGCAATAAACTTTATTTCACTAAACACCTAAAAGTAGAAAAAACAACAACAATGATGATGAAAGGCTCGAAAACAGATGTCCCTGGCTTAATGAGCTCAGTTCAAAGCCTCGTCATTCCTTCATCCTCCAGGATGGTCATCAGCATCTGAACAGCAGAGAAAAGATCTGATCAGACCTCATGGTGCTCTGAAGAATGCACTGGTTTGTTTTCTATGTTCCAAATGAATAAAGTTTTGACCACAATCGCCTAATAAATCTCTCCTACTTTCAAACCAGACAGCTCTATTTCCACAAGTGTGCATGAGAGGTGATTTAGAACATTGTCTCTGGTAGCCTCTCATAACCTAACCTCTAGGACCATCACATGGAGTCCAGAGGCCTCTTCTCCCTTTTCCTGAAGTCCCCCTAAAGTAGATCTAACAACATCAGCGATGGTTCCTCTGATTAGTCAACAACTTGGTCAATTTGCTTCTGCTGTCAAGTCAAACTTGAGAAACTTGATTGTTGTTTTTGACCAGTCAATGCCTTTTGAAGACCACTCAAAAACGCTGGTCCGAAACTCATTTTATTATTTAGGAATGCTTTTACCTAAATCTTTTTCTTTTTTTCTTTTTTAACTCAAATTTATAATAATCTTTAGTTTGTTTTATGATATTTATGATCATTTAATAATTTCATTACTTGTTTGCCTGACTTTAATTAATTCAATTCAAGTTTATTTGTAAGGCGCCAAATAACGACAAGTCGTCTCAAGGCACTTCACACAGTAAACATTCCAATCCAGGTCAGTTCATTAAGCCAATCAGTAAAAAGTTTCCTATATAAGGAACCCAGCAGGTTGCATCAAGTCACTGACTAGTGTCAGAGTCTTTACAGCAATCCTCATACTAACTTCAGATCATTTTGATTTTAGGGTTGTGGTTAGGGTTAAGGTGACCTTATGATTTGTTTTGTTTTTGATCTATGTGAAGCGCTTTGTGATTCTCTTTCTGTGATGAGTACTACATAAACAAAATTTACTTACTTACTTACCCAAGACACATGGGGTCCCAGACTGCAATGTGTTCTAACTTGAAATTTGTTCTGTCGACAGACATTCTCTCCACTGAGACATGATCCAACAGATGCTCTTTGAACTGTCTGACACTTTAGCTATTCCTTTGTTTCCAGTTTTCCGAGAGAAGTAGGTGAGATGTCTTTGCTTTAAAGGTAATATTTGTGATGACACCAAGCAGTCAGAGTGAGGGGAGACAGGGATGGTACAGTCCAGTCATTGTGGTTCTCACAAAACTTTTTTAATCGGTGGGCAGTCCCAAACTGCATAGAGATAGATATCAGGTGGATCCCCTGTGCAGTCTCTACATATACCAGTTTTTCTCAAATCCATTTGGAAAAAGGTCGGACAAAGGTCATGATGCGGCCCTTCCACTTTATCTATGCCATAAGGACAGTGACGTTAGCCTCAGTCTTTAAGGGGGATCAAAACTCCTTTGCTCTGGGTTAAATCTTCTTTCGGAGGGATTAATGATGTCTTAGTTACCAAACATGTGAAAAAGTGTAATGGCTTCTATTGAAGTGCGGATCTCCTCTTATCCTTTAAATCTGTTTTAAGACCAGCCTGTCCTTTGGTCCTGACCAGTCCACACTTTTACCTATTCACAGTAGTATACAGACTGAAAATAGAACAGACTTTATTAATTCCACAGTGAGGAAATTCACTCGTTAAGGCAGGACATACACTTAGAGAATATGAAAAAATAAAACAAGTCAATACACAAAGGCAAAACATAGACATGTTTCCTGCCTTGTGTGTTTTACATGTCAGGATATTTAATGATGACTTCTTGCACTCAAAGGAAATGAAAGAATCCGATGCCCTTCAAACCTTGAAAACTATGAAGATGGTAATGCAGCAATGTTGGGTGTTCAGTTCCTAACTGCGGTAGACTTGGTGAAGTTAGAACGAGTAACTGAACAACAACAAGGGCTCAAAAATAATTAGTTAAAATATCCGTGAACGTGTTATTCAAGGATCTCATAGCTAATCCTCATACTAGGTGAGTCCACGGAAATCCACTTTGGGTGTTGCTATTATTTACAGGTCATAACAGGTGTATTTACTTTGTGCATTACTGCCAACTGGCACACCACAGTCGTAACATTACTGTACAGTAATCCTATCAGAGGTAACTGAATCTTCGGTATAAAAGCTGAAGTCTGATGTAAAGCAGTTGCCACCCCAGGAGGTTACAAGTCACAGGGACATCAGACATCTAAGAACCTCTATCTGAGATCAGAATGGCAGAGGAATGGGGAAAACCAGTGTTTGCAGCCAGGAGGAATTATGAAGATACAACAAGAGAGTCTGCCTTTGCTTACACAAACAGCAATAACACCCGAGGTACAGTACTATTGCTATATCTTTGAAAAAGTTTCATAAAAATGTGATGCATTTAGTTCATGTTAAAATTGTAAATTTGAATGCTACCAATTTTAATTTGTGACTAATTTGATATCTACGGTTTTAACTTTCAGATCCATTTGAAGGACCCAACTACCACATCGCTCCTCGATGGGTTTACAACCTTTCAACCATCTGGATGTGTTTTGTGGTGGTTGCATCAGTCTTCACCAATGGTCTTGTCTTGGTGGCCACAGCAAAGTTCAAGAAGCTCCGTCATCCTCTAAACTGGATCTTGGTCAATCTTGCAATTGCTGATCTTGGAGAAACAGTCTTTGCCAGCACCATCAGTGTGTGCAACCAGTTCTTTGGGTATTTCATTCTAGGACACCCTATGTGCGTCTTTGAGGGCTTCACCGTGTCCACTTGTGGTAAGTGGCCACAAACGTATTTTAAGTGTAGGCGTATTTGTTTTTAAACAAGATCTTTTGGTTGGATAGTTTGAAAGTGTGACTGATTAATGAACTGAGCATCTTGTTTGTTGCCACAGGTATTGCTGCTCTTTGGTCCCTTACCATCATCTCCTGGGAGAGATGGATAGTCGTGTGCAAACCTTTTGGAAATGTCAAGTTTGATGCCAAATGGGCCACAGGTGGAATTGTGTTCTCCTGGGTTTGGTCTGCTGCATGGTGTGCTCCTCCAATCTTTGGATGGAGCAGGTAATCTGTTGATTTTTGTTAGATTTTTTAGCCTTTTAAATGGTAAATGGCCTTTATTTGATTTAGCGCCTTCTAGAGTCCTGGAACCCTTCAAGGCGCTTTACAACACAATCAGTCATTCACCCATTCGCACACTAGTGGGGATGAGCTACAATGTAGCCACAGCTGCCCTGGGGCGCACTGACAGAGGCGAGGCTGCCGAGCACTGGCGCCACCGGTCCCTCCGACTACCACCAGCAGGCAACGTGGGTTAAGTGTCTTGCCCAAGGACACAAAGACAGCAACAGTCTGAGCGGGGCTTGAACCTGCAACCTTCCGATTACGTGGCGAGCACTTAACCCCTGTGTCACCGTCGCCCCAACTCCTGTGCCATTTAAATGTATGATCTGCACTCGTACAGTACCTTTAGTAGTCAGAGGACTCCAAAGTGCTTTACACTAGAGTGTGTCATTTATCCATTCACACACACATTCAAACACTAGTGGTGATGAGCTTCAGTGTAGCAACAGCTGCCCTGGGGCACAGTGACAGTGGCGAGGCTGCTGAGCACAGGCACCACCAGTCTCTCCCATCACCACCAACAGACAAGGAGGAAAAGGTGTCTTGCCCAAGGACACAACTGCAGCATTCTCTGCCAGGAGCCAAGATTGATCCTACAGCCATTCGATTACTGGAAAACCTACCTCTACCATTCCACCATCTGCTGCCCCAATTTTACACCCCAATGTGTGGACTGAGTAGATACTAAAGTCTGAGTGCATTTACCAATATGGAAATATTTTCTTGTCTCAGGTTTTGGCCCCATGGACTGAAAACCTCTTGTGGACCTGATGTGTTCAGTGGAAGTGAAGACCCAGGAGTCCTGTCCTACATGATTGTTCTGATGATCACATGTTGTTTCCTTCCTCTGGCAGTCATCATCATCTGCTACTTCTTTGTGTGGCTGGCCATCCATTCTGTAAGTTGTGGTCAGTCTAACGTAACATGAATCTTAGGAAACTATCAAAGGTCAACCTGACTGTCTTGGTGTGTGGACCTCAGGTTGCCATGCAGCAGAAGGAATCCGAGTCCACCCAGAAAGCTGAGAAGGAAGTCTCCAGGATGGTTGTCGTCATGATCGTAGCTTATTGTGTGTGCTGGGGTCCTTACACCTTTTTTGCCTGCTTTGCTGCGGCCAACCCTGGATATGCCTTCCATCCCCTGGCCGCTGCCATGCCTGCGTACTTTGCCAAGAGCGCCACCATCTATAACCCAATCATTTATGTCTTCATGAATCGGCAGGTGGGCACAACAGACTCATTGTTAAATGTATCAGCTACTCTTATCAAATGTGTTTTGTTCATATTTTAACCACATTTTCATTCTTTCAGTTTCGAACATGCATCATGCAACTCTTTGGCAAACAGGTGGACGATGGTTCTGAAGTATCCACATCAAAGACAGAGGTCTCCTCTGTGGCTCCTGCATAAACATTCATGTTTTCCTTTTTGGAAAACAGTCCTCTGATCTGTACAGAAACCATAATATATTTGTCTTCTTTTGATGAACATAGTTTTCTGGCAAATGGAAAAAAGAAAAAAAAAGTTCGTTAAGTGAATGTATTATTTATGAATGTATCTTTGGTTGTTTTTGAATTGATATAAATTATAACGCATTCTACACATTTGGTGTGATATTTTTTGGGCTTGTTTTTAAACGATGGTAATGTTACAATTTCACAAATGAAGTTGATGCAGATCAAGGAAGAGAGGGGTGTAGGCTCAAACTAGTTTCTTTGGTTAGTTGAATACAGAAACAATCTAGAAGCACACTCTAGCTTAGAGCCCTGCACGGGCCTAAAATCTGAGCCCGTGTCCGGCCCGGCCCGAGGGGGTGGAGCCCCAGCCCGACCCGGCTCGAAAAGGTTTTCAGGATTCTCTGGCCCAGCCCGAGCCCAAGCCCGACTTTTTTTTAACCAACTAAATGAAAACAAAGTGCGTCAATCCTGACCAATGTGTTAAAAGACGTGCAGGATCCGAGCGACGCAGAACCAGAGCGCATGCGGGAAGGTTCCTCCCACTGAAGCGAGTGTTTTCCAAACCCTGTCTCTCAGAGAGACTTGTCACTTAGAAAATGTTCCCTGATTATGAAACTTTGGCTGAATAGCGCTTGTTCCTGTCTCCAATGTGCGACACATCCAGGAGCCGTCTGAGGAGAAGCCCAGAATCTCACATCCTCTTCAGCTCATGAGCGCATATGATTACGCACAAGCGTGACCCAACACGGTCTCACAGTAAGACTGGGTTGGAACTGTTCAGGTTTACGCAGACAATCTTCACATAGAATTGACTTACAGATATAAAATCAATTCAGTAAAATATAAAGCATTTTATTTTAATATCCATTCATTATTTTACAAGCACAGAGAGCCGCATCAGATGGATGGAAGAGCCGCGGGTTGCCGATCCCTGCTCTAGTTCAAGATATCATTAAAATTCCAAAAGTGCTGAAAAGATTAAAAATGGGGCTTTCCGTGCATATACAATACATTACGGCATCCTTCGGGATTCCCTGTCTTGAGCGCAACGAATCGCAACACAGATTCAGAGACGTGCAGAGTTTGTCATCCAAAATGCTCCGTTTTATAACTTTTGAATGGCTGATCAGATTAAAATAATTCCAACGGTTCCTAAAAGTACATAAAAGCAGCTGTCCAACGATCTATAACACGAAGCAATCAGAGTTAGAGAAAATATCGCTACGAGGGGAAATCCTGCTGTACAGCCTGACTGAAACGGAGCGCAGCGCTGCGGTGAAAGCGGATAACCTATAAAATGACATGTTGAGGACGCAAACTCAATACATCTCTTTTATTGTGAGGTAATAATTTCTCCGAGTTTTGCGGTTGCGGGCGGGAGGAGACATGTACGCTGCAGGTGCGGGCGGGAGTGTAACACACACGTTGCAGTTGCAGGCGGTAATGGTCAGAAATTCAGCGGGAGCGGGCAGGAGCGGGATGAAGAAAACAGTCCCGCGCAGGGCTCTACTGCTGCGTTTAAGTGTTTCAATTTTTTTAATGATTTCGATTAAAAATAAAGGCGCCCGGCCCGTGTCCGAGGTAATTGCACAGTCGTTGGCCCGAAGCCCGGCCCTTGGGCCGGGCCGACCCTAGGACCTAGGGCTTCAGTGCAGGGCTCTACTCTAGCTCTAGCATGTTGACTAGCCACATGCTAACAGAGTTCCGGGCAGTGTTGTTTTTGTTAACAATAACTATGACAAATAGATTTTGTTGACACCCTTTTTTCTCACGACAAAACGAGATGCTTATGGGTTAAAAATAGCTTTTTGGACAAAAGCATAACATACGTGCAGGTTTTTCGACAAGATGAGACAAAAACTATGCTCAAAATTCACGTTTCTGTCTGTCTCTGTCTCACAAAAACTAAAAGTAACAATGCTGATGCTGTTGGCTGGCATACAAATACACACACAGGCACACATTGTGACATCATATGGTACCATCAAATGTCATAGGGTACCTTTTAGCCAATAGCAATGGCAGATTTAAAATCAAATGTGGTGCAGAGTTTTTTTTACCTGAAGGGGGCGCAACACTGACAATTTAAGGCAGAACATTTAAATTTTAACTAAGATGCACTAAAGTGCCAAATTATTGACTACATATGTCAACAGCACAATTAGACACTAATTTATATAGTTTTTCAGCAAAAAAAAGGTTGATTTGGGGGTGAGTTGTTCTTTAAATAAATTCAGAGGGCTCCTGAAAACTCACAACACTGTTAGTTTATGGAAAATTAGTACTGGATTTAAGTAGGTGGACTTTGCCAAACTAAACATTTAAAGGCACTGCGTTGGAGGTCTGATAACTCTAATAATGAATTAATTAAACAAACTTTTTTTCTATTTAAATATTGTATAGAATAGAGTGTGTGCTCCATTACCCCTTCTTTCCACCGGAGCCGTCAGCAGCACGTTACTGCAGCAGCACGTCTTGCTCGCGTAAACTGCTGCTTGGCCCTTCCCACGAGACACGAAGCAGCAGGGGAGCAGCTGTCACCGACCGAGCACGAAGTCACACGAGTGACTTCGTCAGTAAACACAACAACAAGCAGGAGAAAACTACAACATGGCTCCAAAAGGTTTGTGTTTTATGTTCTGTCCGTTTTATAATCGCCAATACGGACCTGAAAAACAAAGGAGACCGCTAGCTAGGTGATAACTTCTCACGGGACCACACAGTTGGTAACTTTTTTTAAAGTAAAGCAACTGGAAGGCAGTACGTTTCTTTATTCTGAAAATCTCAGGAGCTTCACTCCGTTTCCGCGTCCGATTTCCTGTCTTTCCTTCCCCAAAAATGCAATAATACCTAGCTGCGGACCCTCTCCAAACACGCCCCCCTGTTGAGCTACCCCCGAGCTCAATAACGGCGGCCCTCCCAGCGAACAACACAATTGAAAGAATACGTTTATACAGAAATAGTAATAATGTAATTAAACAGACAAGACTCCAGGTTTAAATATGAATGTATGGATTTTTTTTTCTTGCATACACACTTTATGGCCATCCCCAGTGAGATTATAAAACACAGATACCACCAACAAATAACCAGTTGCCGGACAATAGGCACAATATCTGAAAAAGTAATTAGTGGTAATCATTTTAATTAACCCCTTAAGCCCACTAGCCTCCATTTTTGGGAGCACGCCTCCTACAGCAACATTTAACTTTCAACCATTTGTTATTACAGGCACTAACAGTGGGTCTAAGTTCATACGAGTGAGTAGTTAATATTTATGTTACTATTTATGATTTTTTATTGCTTCTTTACAGTGAAAAGCTGCTGATGTGTAATTTTTAGGCATATTTACATGTGTATATATGCATTTCATATATTCTGTTAACAGGAATAATTGCTGCATGGCCCTTTGACACAAAATGTACTGATTTAGAAATTCAACATGTGAACGTGGAGTCACAGTCATAAGACATTTTGAATCACCTGACAACTCATCAATGCCACACACACCACTGGCTCTGCCACGCAGAAAAGGTGTGCCTGGACACAAGAAGTGTAGGCCACGTGTGAGAGAACACATGCGCAGGTCCGGGACTAACCTGACGTGTGGCGTGTCCTCATGGTACACGACGACCGGAGGCGTATGTAACCTGACATGAGTGTCGTCAACCCAGTTACCTACATTCACCACATCTCTTAATCCATAGATGTCATTGGGAGACACAATAGGTAAGTTGATGATGAAGGCTAGCTCTCTAGCATCTGGATTGACACTTAACGGGATGGCACTGCCCAGTGAGAAAGCCAAGTGAGTCTGAAGAGCCACTGGGTCCTTCGAGATCACACGAGCAATCGCAGACCAGACCACGGCCAGGGACACAAGGTATGGAGGGATCCTCCCCATGAAGAGGGTATCGATCGAGGCGCTCACGTCCCGACCATAGTCGGACAGGCAAGTGGTCAGCATCTGTGTATGAGCATAATCAACATTCACAAAGGAACGCAACTCATTCACAGCGGAAGTTGTTTTACGCAAAATGTCGCTATGAGTGTTGAGTACCACCATAGTCTGTTCTTCAGATGTGCCCAGCTGTCTCAGGGCTCGCCACTGCTGCAGTACCTGCTTACGCAGAGCCGGATATTCTCTGTTAAGCTCATCAACGTGTTGACGAACTGTGTTAATCTCAATCGAGTTGACTGAAGAGAATCCTAAATTTAAAAGATTGCCTCTATGATATTAGCAACTGAGAAAAATTTGTCCAGGAAACGCTTTGGCCTAATGCTGGTACCGGCTAGGGGTTGTATGAACTAGTCGACTTCACTGCTCTGTAGTGACTTTTTATGCCTGTCATCAACTAGTCGCTGTCACGTGATAATGAGCAACAAAATGCAGTCCTCGGAAAAGACAGCAGGTGAGGAGCTCCTGCGCTTCGGGAGGCGGAGGTGACGCGCTGTGCCAGAGCGTCGGTACTGACACCCGCGGTAAAACGGACATTTAACCAACTTGTGACGTTTACCCTCTTGCAATTTAACCTTCCCCTCACCCCCATCCTAACCTTAACCAGCTTGCCCATGCAAAGCTCTGATCGTTGACGCGCTCCAGACATCTGCGTCCTGAGCACGGCCACAGTAACATTATCAAATTAGGTGTCGCCACCTCAAAAACAAATTTAACATGCGATCATTCATGTCGCCACATTTCCTTTCATGTTTTCTGTCTTTTATTTGTGCCTGATGCTTTTCGCTGCTGTGGAGCGGGGTGCATCGCCTGTTTTGTTCTCCGGTGATGCACCGATAACTGATGCGGCCGGCGCGCACTCCGCTGTTTTAGCGGTCGGTAGATCAATTAGAACTGCAGTTCAAAGGTAACTCATAAGGTGAATATATATGAACCCAGGTAGCAGTTTCTCTTTAGGATTGAGAGGAGATGCAGGAAGATGATGAACAGGCAGGACAGAAAAATAGTCAAATAAAAACAAGCTAGTTTTTGTACCTGGTGGTTGCAACAAACAGACACCATTGAAGGTAATCAGAAGTGAGGAACAGAAAATGAAATAATTATTTTAATGTTCAGAGCAGCAGGAACTCTGAGAGGCTGCAGGCGCGCTGCGCAGGGGGAGGGGGGAGAGAGCTGAAGCAGAGCGGTATAAATGCAGAAACTACCGTTGTTAAAAGAGATGTGTTTAACTTTGAAAATATGGGCGCAATTTTAATTGTCAAAAACAGCGAACCAACCGACCGATCCCCAGGTGAACGTGCCTGCAAGTTTAGAAAAGAAAGCAGCACTGATATCATTCATATTTCTGGATGGTTATAAAATAAAAACAGAACTGACACGTTCTTACCAGTAATTTGCATGTTTAGAAGAAAAGAACAGCGCTGACGCAGCATTAATAAGCCCTGGATGATTAGAAAATAAAAACTGCACACAAAACATGCCTGGTTAGTAAATAAAACACACTTGCCTACCAGAAGAAGTCATTCGCTCTCATCTTTCTCTTGCGCACTAAAGCCATTAAAGTTCTCTTCTTCAGTGTCGGAGTTGAACAGCCTCAGAAGAGCTTCGTCACATACCGTTTCTGTGGCGATGTCGGTGTCGCTGTCCGTGTTGCTCTCATCATCCCTGGGTGAAGCTGACTTGAATGAGTTCTTCCCGCTGCCGTCTCCAGCGCCGAACCATGGATTCATTCATGCCAAGCTTACGTGCGGCAGCACTGTTTCCCTCCATGCTGCATCATATGAACTCATACGTGTAGTTACCATGATGAGGAGGTATGGACTTGAAAAACATTCTTCATCATGCCGGCCGCTTGCATGTGCTAAATAAAAATCAGCACTTTCTTCAATATCCACTTTTGACTTCCACCTGTTTCACTTTCTGCTAAAGCGCCCCCTGCAGGTGAAGGAAAATCTTCAGTAAAGCCACACCTCATTATAAGCTGCATGGGTCAAAGCGTGGGAAAAAAGTAGCAGCTTGTAGTCCGGAAAATACGGTAATAGAATGTGTTACTATTGAAATTATTAGGGAAAGTATGAAGAATATAATAGTGAGCTGCATATGCAGAGCACCAAATTCTAACATTCACAAGTTTAAAGATATTATGGAGGAACTATTTGCAAGTGTGCAAAAAAAATATTTTTATTTGTGGCAGTTTTAATGTCGACTTGCTGAATCCCAGAGAGCATAAGAAGACAGATGAATTTCTTGTTTCAGTATATGAGTCGCTACCCATTGATAACAAAGCCTAGCAGAATAACAACGTATTGCACTCCATTAATTGATAATATATTTACAAATTGCATGGAAAAACAAATTACCAATGGATTACTATTAAATGAAATCAGTGATCATCTTCCTATTTTTGCAATTTTTGATGGTGGCAAGAAGACAAAAGACATTGTGACAAGTGATGCCCTGAATGCACTAAAAAAGGAACTAGATGAACAAGTTTGGAAAATAGTTCTTGATAATAAAAATGTTAACTCAGCTTATGATAATTTTCTTAGCATATTTAAGGACTTATATGATAAAAACTGTCCAATAGTGGAATACAAAACAAAACTAAAAAAAGATAAGCCTTGGATGACAAAGGGGCTTTTATATGCTTGCAGGAAAAAAATACTTTATATAGAAAGTTCTTGAGTCAGAGAACTGTGGAAGCTGAAACAAGGTATAAAAAATATAAAAATATGCTGACAAATTTTTTTAGAAGCTGTAAAAAGAACTTTTATGACGAGATACTACAAAAAGGTAAAAATAACATTAAAGAGACTTAACGGAATTTTGAATTTTTATGCTCGCGATTGCCCCCTCAGGCCAAAAGCGTAACGGCAGCTTCAATAGTAGGCTCATGCACGAGGCACGCATGCTGTACGTGCACACTCCTTAACGAAAATAACAGCTGAGACAGTCCCGTGTGTGTCTGTGTGTGTGTGTGTGTGTGTGTGTGTGTGTGTGTGTGTGTGTGTGTGTGTGTGTGTGTGTGTGTGTGTGTGTGTGTGTGTGTGGCCCGGAGGACAGAGGACTGGAGAACGCGCAGCTAACTGATTAAATAATTTGGTTCTGTACCTTTCTCTTCAGAACAGCCGACAAAGGTTTATGATGGGTCAGTCCTCCTGCATGCTCAGATCATTCCCTTCCCTTGCTTGAAAAATTGTTCCAAAATGAAAGTTGAAGCCACATCTTTTTTATCTGTGAATTCAATGCCGTTCGGCGAGTCTCAAATAAAAATTTGGGCATCTTGCTGTAAAAAAATATACCATTAATGTAAAAAAGAAACTCTAAATAAACTATGCTCCAGAAATTGCAGATCCCCATCTTTAGCTTTACTGGACTTAGTAGAAGAAATAACTAGTGCTATTGGCAGAAAACAAGATGGTGTAGGAGTATTTCTAGATTTAAGGAAAGCATTTGACACTATAGATCACGATATTTTATTTCAGAAATTGGAACAATATGGGGTTCGAGGTATTGCATTAGACTGGGTGAAAAGTTATATGACTAAACGTGAACAGTTTGTGCAGATCAATGAATTCAGTTCAAGTATAAGCAACTTAATTTGTGGAGTCCCACAAGGGTCAATTCTGGGTCCAAAGTGATTTATTTTATATATTAATGATATAAGTAAGGTCTCAAACATATTGAAAATGTTTATTTTTGCAGATGATACTACTATATTATGTGTAGGAGATAATATAGAAAAATTGCTAATGTTGTCAGGGTGGAACTGACAAAACTGAAGCAATGGTTTGACAAAAATAAACTATCAATTCATTTAGAAAAAACTAAATATATAATATATGGAAATCGAAGCATCAAAACATGTGCAAAAATGATTAATAATACAATGATTGATAGAGTTTGGGAATGTACATTTTTAGGTGTCATACTTGACCACAAACTATGTTGGAAACCACAAATCTATCAGGTTACTGCAAAATTAAGAAGTATAGGAATACTGTCTAAAGTTAAATATCTCCTAAAAAGCAAAGTGTTGCTTACATGGTACTGTTCACTTATTCTGCCATACCTCAGTTATTGTATAGAGGTATGGGGAAATACTTATAAAACCACCTTACAGCCGTTATTTAATCTTCAAAAAAAAAAAAAAAAAGCAATAAGAATAATACATAATGTAGGATTCTATGAGCATACCAGTAATCTATTTTTAAAATCTAATCTGCTTAAGGTCAACGATATTGTTAAATATAACTCAGTGCAAATAATGTATGAAGCAAAAAATCAACTTCTTCCACTGAACTTAAAAACATTTTAGGGAGAGAGAAGGAGATTATATGCTCAGAGGCCAAAATAACACGAGACAATCATGTGTACGTACCACACAAAAAAGTATGGCCATTTCAGTCCGAGGAGTGGTTTGGTGGAAAAGCGTAGAGGAAAACATAGAAAAATGTAAAACTGTTGTACAATTCAAAAAATTATGTAGAAGATAACTTTTGGAAAATTACTAATTTACTAATGAATTATGATAGACATTAAGGACTTGGTAAAGCAAAGTCAATAAGGTCTAATTTAGAATTTTGATTTGGGATTTTATTTAAGATGCAAAAGTGTTTATATGATTTCTTGCTAATGTGAACATTTTTTTTGCCCATTGATTTTGTTTATTATGTATGTGTAGATGTTTATTTGGATTTTGGAAATGGAAAGATGTTGAGGGACAGGGCAATGAAAAGCCTTGAGCTTCTCCCTATTCTGTCATGGTGGGTGGCAGTTTCTTGCAGACTCACAACCAGGGGAACCGGAAAGTAAGTAAAAAAGGTTTTTATTATTTAATGACGAGCAAAGGGAGAGACGGGAACCGACGAAGTGCAGGACTGGCAGCAGGATTCCAGGAGATTCTGAGGAGGGAGACAGAGTGAATATAAGGTGGAAATAATGGGAACTTATCTGGTGGCTGGGCTTACGGTTTCTTGGTAGTGGTAAAATGTACAGGGAGGGTTAGGTCAGGTCCGGGTGAGCTGAGGGGTTCCAGATGGTAAGGGAATTGGTTTATCCAGAGGCATAGGAGCAGGAATGGATGATGGCAGGTGAGCGGCTGAGAGCGGACGGCCAGGGGATGAAGAAGTGTGGTCAGGAATGTTGAGATCCGGGTTTGTTCTGGAGGAGGTGAGAGGTGAAGAGGAACCTGGAGGAGAGCATGGAAGGGCATTCAGGAATTTCAGGCGGCAGGTTAATAAGAACAGGATACAAATATCAAAATCAGGTTGGAGGCCAGAGCTACCCAAACTGAGTAATCATCCGGCGTGGTGAAGTGTCACACTGCTCCTTAAATCCCCTGGGCCTTGATGATGAAATCAGCTGCAGCTGGAAGCTCTCAGACACGCCCACCTGTGAAACAATGCTCAGAGGAGAAAACAGGGTTACAGGCAGGCAGCTCACCACGGACCATGACATATTCCCCTTTAAGGACCAAAGAGGAATCTCTAAATCCTCTAAATAAGAATATATATATTTTTTGTATTTACCGTAAATCCTCTAATATTGGCCTGTATTCAATTAACGGCTGGGTATCATATTTTGGCCGGTGTCGGAGTCGGCGGAGGTGAATAATGGCCGGTATTTTATTGTGGCCGAGTGGAATGTGGTAACAAGCAAGAACCACGGGGGGTGGGGGGGTGGGGGGGGGTTTGGGGGGTTGTGTCATCCGTCTCACTTTTGATTTGCCAGTGACAGACCGCGATTTGGCAGGTGCGGAGATGAAGAGGAGGCGAAAATTTGATATCAAGTTCAAAGAGAACGTGCTGATTATGCTGCAGAACACTGGGGAGCAATAGGGGTTGTATGAACTAGTCGACTTCACTATAGTGACTTTTTATGCCTGTCATCGACTAGTCGCTGTCACGTGATAATGACCGGCAAGATGCAGCCCTCGGAAAAGATAGCAACCTGCTGTCAGCAGGTGACAAGCTCCTGCGCGTCGGGAGGCAACGAGCTGTGCCAGAGCGTCGGTACTGACACCCGCCATAAAACGGACATTTAACCAAATTGTGACCTTTTCCCTCTTGCAATTTAACCTTCCCCTCACCCCCATCCTAACCTTTTACCAGCTTGCGCAAGCAAAGCTCTGATTGTTGACGCGCTCCAGACATCTGCGTCCTGAGCACGGCCACAGTAACAGTGTCAAATCAGGTTCGCCAGTGGCGGCTGGCCAGTAGAGGGCGATAGGGCACCGCCCTCCCAGTTTTCCCCAGTGTTTTTAATTTTTATTTTAAAAAATAAATAAATAAAATTAACAATAATCACATATTCTAAGTTAATTGTGTGTTTTGTAACAAAAACAAATCATACACACATATATATATATATATATATATATATATTGGTCTCTGCCGAGCTGTGGAGGCGACAGAAAGGCTGTGGGCTGTGTTTCAATCGCCCAAACAGGACGGCACCAGCCGACCAATTGCTGACAAGAAAATCAAAGGGTAGGAATGGGAATGTATCCAATCAGCGTCGACGTTGTTTCAGAAGCATGATGGGCGATAGAGCTACCGCCAAAGGCTTTCGTTGGAGTTCGGTAGAACTCGGAGAGTCTCGACTACTCCAGCACGTTTTTGGTCGTGACGCAGAGCCTACAACCAGGATACCGGATCTCAGCAGCCACTGAATTCAGTTCGGTCTCTTCTCCAGTATCCGTTCGAGAGGAGAGCTATGGTGGAAAAACTTAATGTCAAAGAGCTTGGACCAGATCAGCCCGACGCAAAGATAAGCCAGCAGGACAAGGAGAAGGGTAAACTGTACACACGAGGCTTCTCCCGAAATTGGTACACCAGGAAGGCTTGGCTAGCTAGATGCAATCACGCTAATGCGTTATTTTGCTTTCCGTGTTTGTTATTCAAAACGGCTGGGATCCATAGAAGGTGGATGTGGAACTTGTGTCTCATTAGGGACTCCATTCATTCTCTGACTGAGGAATGCAGCGCAGCAGTGCAGCAGCCAACAAAGAAACGGAGGACGTTTGGACAGGGAGAACAGCAGCTGGGTGCAGAGGTAAGCTCTACATTACATTTCTGTGAACAAGACAATCAGAATCAGAAATCCTTGGTTGTCCCACAAACCGGGACATTTGTTTAATAACATGTACATTGTTTAATGTGCAATAACTGTAAAAACTCATTTCAACACACATACCTATTATACATATTTAATCATGTAAATGTGTATTTCAAGTAAATTTGTACATACATCAATCTGATTCCATTTTACTTGTTACACTTCTGCTGCAGCAAACAAATTTCCCAGATTTTGGGACAATAAAACATTTCTGATTCTCAATGAGATGTTTTTACATTTGAAGTAAAAACATCTAATTGAAAACCAGAAATGTTTTATTGTCCCAAAAAGTGGGAAATATGACATTTGTAAGAGGATACTGATGACATTATTTCCTATGAAAGTGTTTCCACTTTCCATAAGTCCTAACAGTGTAAATTTCTGGCATTTTGTCTAAGTGGTGTTTACTACCATTACTGTAACCGTGACCTGCTCATAATTTTTCGTGTTCACTCAAATGTTGAAATTAAACTAAATGTTTTTGTTACTTGCCTCTTGCATTGCCTATTTACCATTTATGGTCATGTTATTTTATGTGCAATTTAATGCAGTATTTTTCAACCTTGGTCCGCAAGGCAGCGTGCCAATAGTCAGACACACCTGGATTAATCAGTTTGTCCAATGATGTAAGACAGGAAATAAAAGAGCTGTGCTTAATTCAGGAAATAGTGAAGTTGTGCACAAAGCTCAGAAAGCACAAGTTTGTTTAAAAAAAAATAGCACAGCCCCACCAAAAATATTTTTCACCAGCCGCCACTGGGTGTCGCCACTCAAAAACTAATTTAACACGCGATTGTTCATGTCGGCTCATTTCCTTTAATGTTTTCTGTATTTTATTTGTGCCTGATGCGTTTCGCTGCTGTGGAGCGGGGCGCATCACCTTGTCCTCCGGTGACACACCGATAACTGATGTGGCCGCCAAGCAGCGAGCACTCCGCTGTTTTTGCGGTCGGTAGATCTTTTAGAACTACAGTTCAAAGGTAACTCATGAGGTGAATATATATGAATCCAGGTAGCAGTTTCTCTTTAGGATTGAGAGGAGATGCAGGAAGATAATAAACAGACAGGACAGAAAAATAGTCAAATAAAAACAAGTTAGTTTTTGTACCTGGTGGTTGCAACAGACACCATTGAAGGTAATCAGAAGTGAGGAACAGAAAATGAAATAATTATTTTAATGTTTAGAGCAGCAGGAACTCCGAGAGGCTGCAGGCGCATCAGTGAGTTTGCAGCCGCTGCGCAGGGGGAGGGGGGAGAGGGCTGAAGCAGAAACTACCGTTGTTAAAAGAAATGTGTTTAACTTTGAAAATGTGGGCGCAATTTTAATTGTCAAAAACTCCAGCGAACCATTAGTTCATTTTGCTCAAATAGAAATAGAGGCCTGTCTCTAATTCTGGTCCTCCTTCCAATAAAGGCCTGGAGCTTGATGAGCTTGAGTCAAATACAGGCCCGGGCCTGTATTAGAGGATTTACAGTATTTTAATTTCTTTGAATGGTCTGAAGTGAATAAATAAATCATGTTTGGTTGTGAAAATGTTTGAAGCAAACATAGGGATGCTAACCGCCATTATGAGCAAAACATGACGAAGAATGGATGTATTTGAAGGAACATTGAGAGACTTTCAGCTGTACGTTATGTTGGATAGTGGAGCATTTTTAATGGACCTTTTGGATACAAAAAGATTGTTTTTGTTCAAGATAGCTGCATTCTGTAAAACATAAAGCATCACAGGTAAGATTAAAATAATTTTGCATTTGCGAGTGGTTTGAAAAAAGTGACTAATGTGTCTACAGATATTGTTGTGTGCTTGATTGGCATATGTCATTGAAATCTAAAGATTCTCAGCTTTCCAATGACTTTTAATTTTTATGTGTTTACATAAACACTGTTGCAGTTGTACTCAGCGTAGAAGAGGAAGATGATCAAATCCCATGTGCGGGACGTAGGAATATTACATTAAATGTATTTAATAAATGATGTCCATTAATTTTAAACCAAAAAAAGCTTATTTTCGAACAAGGAGGAACTTTATTGTAAGTTGTATGTGAAAATAAGTCCAGGACTACAAATGCACATCACCAAAGTGACGTCATCAAACCAGACACAGAGAAAAACAGAGGGAAAGTGGCTGTAAGTTCAGCAAACTTCAAATCCTTCCTTCAGGAGGAAAGAACCACCATAAATCTGGCCATGTGGTAAGTAGCAGCTACAGAGAGAAGATTATGTAGTGACGTGCTGATGTCTGATCTGTAGTCCTGCTAATTACGAAATTTTACAAGCTGATAAATCTCAGAGTGCGTGACTGGCATGGTCAAAACACACTTCATTACTTTTAATTTAAATAGAAGCATGCCTGGGGCACACAGAAGACAGATGCACTGCGCCACGTCACGCCCGTGCCGTCATTTTAAAAAGAAGCCATTAAAATTACTGAGAGTGGCTACACGGGGAGCGCAATGCCACGTCCCAGAAGTGGCGGTCTGCGCTGAAGTGCTGAAGATAGGCGCCAGTTCTACAAGTGCCGTGGCGCAACCGCAGTGCGGCTGTTTGCAGAAATTGCAACACGGAACGGCTTTACGGCACAAACCCAATCGCCAAAACATGGACGAGGAGTTTTTTTATTGTTGAAGTCGAGATTTATAAGATCTTGTACGATCCTGCACATCCTTTCTACAAGGACAACATCAGGAAAGAAAGCTGAAAACTTTCCGCTACCTCAAGTCCCGCGTGATGTTGTGTCTATCGCTCGACTTTCCAAGAAGCGCTCAGCGGCGCAGTGATTCCTGTGTGACCATTTGACTTCCCAAAACCGTGGCGCAGCGCATCTGTCTCCTGTGTGCCCCAGGCTTAACATATGTGCGATCCAGGGCGTAAGGCAAAGCGGATTAGAAAATAGCTCCTTTAGCCCCATTGGCTAGCATTCGTTTTTTTTTTTTTTTTGTTCTTCCGGGGACCCATGCGCCAACCGGAAAGGGAGGAGACTTAGGCTCCCTATTGTTCAGGGAATTTGACAAAATATATTATGTACTGTATGTTTAACCCTTTGGAGGCAGAAGGACTTAGTCCCTCTGAAGGACTTAGCTGTTCGTCCTTTTATCAAAACTTATTTAGAATCTTAGGCCTAGTCCACGCGTAGCCGGGGGTTTTTAAAAACGAATATCCGCCCCTCCAAAAACTTGCATCCACACCACCACGTTTTAAAAAATAACTGTCCACACGTACCCGGATAAATACGTTGTTAAGGACATGCCAGACCTGTAGGCGGCAGTACTTCCCCCGTTCTTAACCTCGTCCTTCGTCTGTGGTCTTCCGCAAGGAGCAGTAATTCCGCTTGCAAAAACAAACAAGCAAAAAGCGCTTGGACAATTGATAAAGCGAGCGCAGCTCTGAGGGCTTCCATTATGCCGGCTAGTGTAAACACAGGTCGCACACGTGATGTCAGCATTTTTTTGTCGCGGAAAGTGACGTTGCAGACCTTAAAACTCCGGTTTTGTCTGTCCACACGCAGACACCCAAAACGGAGAAAACGCAGATCTTCACTTTGGCTGGAGTTTTTAAAAAGATCCGTTTTCATGTGAAAAAACTCCCGTTTTCGTGTGGATGACAGGCCAAAACGTAGAAAAATATCTACGTTTTGGCAGATCCCCGGCTACGTGTGGACAGGGCCTTAGAGGGTTAATAATCTATATTGTAACTGAGGAGACAGGGATTTGGGGAGGGTAGTGTACTAATTTCTTGCTTGTTTGTTTCCCTTTTTTTTTTTCTTTTGTACTCTATCAAATTTGATAACATTCTATAAACTCAAAATATATAACTGTATTTTCTCCATGCAACGACCCCAGGATCAAAATTTTAATGGTAATTTATGCAGACCCAATTTTATGTTATGTTCCTAAACTATTACGCTCACTGTTGGATTACTGTGAAATTGCTCACTCACTCAAGACATTTGGCCTTAGAGACGCTCAATCCTACACAATTCATGATTTGGTCCATCCACTTTACCCATGCCATGAGGACAGTGACGTTATTTTCAGCCTCTTAGGTGGATCAAAAACAACTTGGCTCTTGGGTGAATCTTCTTTCCGGAGGGATTAATGATGTCTTAGTTACCACACGTCAACAAGTGTAGTGGCTTCTACTAAAGTGTGGATCTCCTCCTGTCTTGTAAATATATTTTAAGACTAGTTTGTCCTTTACTGCTAACCAGACCAAACTTTTACCTATCCACAGTGTCATACACAATCTGAAAACATTGACTATTTTAATGTGTTATGTATGTACAGATAGTTTTTTACTTTTTGAGGATTTTTTTTGCACTTCATTTTTCCATTTTCTTTAAACCTTAAAATGATGTACTTTTTTTAATGCACCTGTATGTGTTAGGTTCCTGATTAATGCAGTTTTATTATAGGTAGAGTTAGAACACTAGAACATGTTAGCCAAACATCTCTAAGCTAATCCTCATATTAAGCGAGTCCACAGAAATCCACTCAGTGTCTTAACCTCATTAGCTGATAGTTTTAATTACTGTTCATAATAAGTATATTGACTTTATGTATTGCTGCCAACTGGCACACCACAGCGCTAACATGATTGTAAAGTAATCCTATCAGAGATAACTGAATCCTTAGTATAAAAGCTGAAGTCTGATGTAGAGCAGTTGCCACCCCAGAAGGTTAGGAGTTACAGAAACATCAGACAGCTGAGAACCTTCATCTGAGATCAGAATGGCAGAGGAATGGGGAAAACCAGTGTTTGCAGCCAGGAGGCATCATGAAGATACAACAAGAGAGTCTGCCTTTGCATACACTAACAGCAATAACACCCGAGGTACAGTACTATTGCTATATCTTTGAAAAAGTTTCATAAAAATGTGATGCATTTAGTTCATGTTAAAATTGTAACTGAATGCTACCAATTTTAATTTGTGACTAATTTGATATCTATGGTTTTAACTTTCAGATCCATTTGAAGGACCCAACTACCACATCGCTCCTCGATGGGTTTACAACCTTTCAACCATCTGGATGTGTTTTGTGGTGGTTGCATCAGTCTTCACCAATGGTCTTGTCTTGGTGGCCACAGCAAAGTTCAAGAAGCTCCGTCATCCTCTAAACTGGATCTTGGTCAATCTTGCAATTGCTGATCTTGGAGAAACAGTCTTTGCCAGCACCATCAGTGTGTGCAACCAGTTCTTTGGGTATTTCATTCTAGGACACCCTATGTGCGTCTTTGAGGGCTTCACCGTGTCCACTTGTGGTAAGTGGCCACAAAGGTATTTTAAGAGTAGGAGTATTTGTTTTTGAACACAGACCTTTTGGTTGGATAGTTTGGGGGCTTTGTTGTGTCAACTTGCGGTAAGTGGTGACAGCAAACCTAAACCTGGAACATTAGGAAAAAGAGAAATGTTTATTTTATAATTTGTAAATGTGACCTTTAAATAAACTAAGCATCTTGTTTGTTTCCACAGGTATTGCTGCTCTTTGG
This sequence comes from Nothobranchius furzeri, assembly GCF_043380555.1. Classification (NCBI taxonomy): domain Eukaryota; kingdom Metazoa; phylum Chordata; class Actinopteri; order Cyprinodontiformes; family Nothobranchiidae; genus Nothobranchius; species Nothobranchius furzeri. The sequence goes on from NC_091743.1 coordinate 40,768,613, forward strand.
TCCCTTACCATCATCTCCTGGGAGAGATGGATAGTCGTGTGCAAACCTTTTGGAAATGTCAAGTTTGATGCCAAATGGGCCACAGGTGGAATTGTGTTCTCCTGGGTTTGGTCTGCTGCATGGTGTGCTTGTCCAATCTTTGGATGGAGCAGGTAATCAAGTGGTTTATCAGTTTGTTTAGATTTAACATCCAAATGTTACCACTAAATTAGTGAGTATATACAAAATTAGTCTGTGTGCTGGAATGTGAACAAATAAGGAAGCATTTAATATCCTCAGGTTTTGGCCCCATGGACTGAAAACCTCATGTGGACCTGATGTGTTCAGTGGAAGTGAAGACCCAGGAGTCCTGTCCTACATGATTGCTCTGATGATCTCATGTTGTTTCCTTCCTCTGGCTATCATCATCATCTGCTACTTCTTTGTGTGGCTGGCCATCCATTCTGTAAGTTGTGTCCCTCACAGTCTAACGTAACATGAATCATAGGAAACTATCAAAGGTCAACCTGACTGTCTTGGTGTGTGTGGACCTCAGGTTGCCATGCAGCAGAAGGAATCCGAGTCCACCCAGAAAGCTGAGAAGGAAGTCTCCAGGATGGTTGTCGTCATGATCGTAGCTTATTGTGTGTGCTGGGGTCCTTACACCTTTTTTGCCTGCTTTGCTGCGGCCAACCCTGGATATGCCTTCCATCCCCTGGCCGCTGCCATGCCTGCGTACTTTGCCAAGAGCGCCACCATCTATAACCCAATCATTTATGTCTTCATGAATCGGCAGGTGGGCACAGTGGATTTGTCAACACATCTTTCAGTTAATTTTAAAAGTGTTTTTGTTTATATTTTAACCCACATTGGGTTTCCTTTCCTTTCAGTTTCGAACATGCATCATGCAACTCTTTGGCAAACAGGTGGACGATGGTTCTGAAGTATCCACATCAAAGACAGAGGTCTCCTCTGTGGCTCCTGCATAAGCATCCATGTTTTCCTTTTTGGATAAAAGAAAAAAGAAAAAACAAACAAGCAAATATCTTGTTTTATTTAATATTTTTCATAAAAATAGTTGACTGCAAATGAAAACAACCCCCCCCAAAAAAAACTGTATTTAAAATGACAGCATTATCTTGTACAAATGTAGTATTTTTTTCACTTGAGTGTGAAATATAAAGCAATGTTACATACTTTTCTTGTTTGTTTTCATCTTTTTAAAAATTAGTATGTCCAAATATCAGGAAGTAAAACTCCAAATCCTGCTGTCTGAGGCTCTCGGCCTGGCAGTCTTCTGAAATGGGAGCACCATGGGCTTTTTGTGCCAAGAGTACAACTTACAAAATATTTGTTCCCACTATAGAGACCACTGCAAATATGTTGATTAAATGAGTGAACAGTTTCTTCACTAGTACTTTCATTAAATCAGTGTTTCTCAATTCCAGTCCTGAGGAGCCCCTGCTCTGCTTGTTTTCTGCGTTGCCACACACCTGACTTAAATGAATGAGGCATCTGCAGCAGTTGATGTCCTCCTGTAGCCTAGTGAACTAGACCAAATCTTGCTTTGCAAAGAATAATACATTTATTTAGTCTGGCTTGCCAGGCTAGTCCTCCTGAGGATGCAATGCAAATATGTAAATCAGGTGTGCTGAAGCAGAGACACTGAGCATGCAGGACAGGGGGTCGCGAGGACCAGAATTGAGAAACACAACGTTAAATTATAATTAGTTAAAGCAACGGATTTTGACAAATCACCAGAACCACAAGAAAATATGTGATGTATCAGACAGAAATATAGAGAGCCTTTGTGATTTTATCGAAGAATTGTCTCCTGTAATTTGAGGGAGACACCGCAGACTTCTCCGCACGTCTTTTGCCCTGCCAACGTGCTCGGAGATGCTCTATTGACATTACTGATATCTTTACGCCGATTTTGGAGACCGCCCATATGCTCAGTCATGTCTGCATTCCTAAGGATGTGTGGATGGGTGTGTGTAATCAACTGGGCCAGGGTGGGCTGGGTCTGACTGGGCCGAGTGGAGCCGGCCCTATTGTGGAAGAGTCATGAATAATATTGGCATCAGCAATGGGGTTCCTTAGGGGTCTGATGTAGGATTTTTCTGAGGGTGGGGCCCATCAAAGGGCTACAATATTTATAGAGGGGCCACGTGCAATCCAACATATTTTCATACAATTCCCAATTTTGTATGGCAGATACATTTTTCACCACCCACACCATTGAAACACATTAATGCAATTGTCCATCCATTTTTACTGTACATAAACAAAATAAAACCACATACAATCCAAAGTGTTTTAATTATGTGTGCATTAATCAATGATGTGTTCAAATGAATATTTTTCCTGCAGTGATTCATTTAAGATCTTAAACTACACCAGATCAGTGTTTGTTGATTTAACAATGTAATCTCAGTATATTCACACCTCGTGGTAATTGTTGAGTTAATGTTTTAACAGTCACATCACATACATGTGGAATAACATATGCACTTCACACTAAGAGTGTCATGTTCTGTGTCCGTTTGTTCCCCAGCCCCTCCAGTTCCCACTCCAGGTTTTCCGCTTGTGTCCCATTATTATCCTTAGCCCTCTGTAGACTTCCCTCAGTTGTCTTTGGGTCTTTTATTTCAGTTTGTGTGTGTGGTGTGTGTGTGTGTGTGTGTGTGCGTGCGTGTGTGCGTGCGTGCGTGTGTGTGTGTGTGTGTGTGTGTGTGTGTGTGTCCTTCCCCAATCAGGTCTGGTGTCCTTCTCTGCTTCTTCTCTAATTATTGGTTTCACCTGTGCAAGTTCCCAACACACCTGTTCCTCATCTCCTATCACTCCAGTCCCAGTGTATAAAGCTCCGGGAGTTGACGTCACTTCTCCCGGCATGCAACAGTTCAAATCGAAACGGCGCCATATTGGCAGGTAGAAGCCAGCAGGTGGACTATTTGTTATTGTCAGAAAACTCAATCAGACGGGAAATATGGTAGATTCCTGTTGTGCCCCAGGATGCAGAACAGACACGGACGACATAAGGAATGAGCCATCTACAGGATTCCCCAAGATCCGGAGCGCCGCAAACGTTGGATCATTGTAATAAAACGCGCTAGTGACCGGGCTAAAATGAAGCTGTGGGACCCCGATAGTAAAGGTTTTCGCTTATGCAGCGACCGCTTCATATCAGGTACTTAAACCAATGTTTCCTCAACTGTGTGTGGTATTTATTTTAAATGCTTTTATTACGATTCTTAGTGGGCTTCCTAAACTTATTTTGGCGTGGCTTTTTCTGTCTTATTACTCATAGCAGCAAGTAAACATCACGTAAAACGTTGCCTCGTGAGTTCTGCGTGCTGCCGTTTACATGTTTTATGATCACAGCAATTAACCGGCTAAGCTGTATTTAATTTTTAAGCAATGGTTGATCAATTGTCAGATCACACATAAAAAGCACTTTGAATTGCTATTATCTGTCTCACCGAGACAGATCTCAGACAGATCCTGAGACGCTCCTGCCTGACATATTTATTTTATTCACGGAAAACAATCAAACTAGTGATTTCTCTTGGCGTTCAGTATATACTTTCAAACAGCACAGCACTCTATTTAAACTACTTACATGTAAGTCATTTGTCCATCCATCCATCCATTTTCATCCGCTTATCTGGAGTGGGGTTACGGGGGCAGTAGCATCGAGAGGCCCAGACTTCCCTCTCCCCAGCCACTTGGGCCAGCTCCTCCGGGGAAATCCCAAGGGGTTCCCCGGCCAGGTCCGGTAAGAAGTCCGCTCCGACAGCTTCTGGCGTTTTTAAAAAGTGTCCCAGGGGCACGGTAAGGGTCGGAGATGTTTAGTCTATTTAGATTCTGACTATATAAAACGATTTCTTCTGTTTTCAAGTGTGAAGTAAACTCCGACGAAGTAAAATCCAAGCCGATCCCGTCCCGTTCATGTTCATGTTTACGATCCGTGTTTGTTTACCTTTTTTTCCTGCCATTATGGCATCTACTAAATGAGAGTCACGTGGGGTCCGGAGCTCTATATAAGCCCTGTCTTGTCTCAGTGTCTTGTCGGTCCATTGTTGTTTGTCAGCTGTGTTTCTGGTGCTCTGTGTGATTTTCCTGTCTCGTCCCCAGTTTGTGCTCTAATTGAGCTTTTGTTCTCCTGCCTCTGGATTTTTGGATTTTGGCTCCATGCCTTTAGATTTATTTTTGTTCATCCTACAATAAAAGGATTTTTTTACTTTATATCAACTCCTGCCTCGTGTCGTCTGGGTAATCTGCATTTCAGGTCCTAACCATCCTCTCAACGTGACAAAGAGTTAACCTCTCTGAGTATCTGAGTGAATGCGTGATTTTCTGAGGACTTTGTTAACACCCCTTTAAAATGTGTCAAATTCAGATTTGTCTAGAATTTGTAAACAACACTTAATATATACAGGAGTCACTTCCTGATCTGGTTTGTTCTCCCGCTGCCTCCTGGTTGGGCCGACCGGTAAGCAAGCATTTTGAACCATCCTCTCTTTTGACCTCAAGGTCAAAACATTACTCTTCAACACTTGCGAGTGATATCAGACACAACAACTCTTTTAAGAACCACCGAACAGCCTCTGACACCAAATAGACACTGCAGCTTCATGCCCTCACCTAGAAGGTATCACAGACTAGACAGGTCTAGACCCATGGGTTCCGGAGCCCAGGGGTCCCACCACAGTGTCCATCCCAACCTCTTGACCCCCTGGATTGCATGGGAACCTTCAACACAAGGGTGCGTAGACTCGGCACAAATTGGGTCAGATGGTTTTATGAATAAAGTTTAGCTTATCAAAGTCATGACACCAGCCAAACTGATTTTACAACCCAGACACCACGAGCTCTCTCAGATACTTAAGAAAGGTTTTGCTAAAAGCCTCTAGCTCACAACCATCATTTCATTAATATTTTGTCATGTACAATCATGTAGTTCAGAAAAAGAAGATTAAAATAGTTTTATAACTATATTCTTGACTCTGTCTGGATTAATATGAAGTGTGTGTTCCATGAATAGTCAAAGAAACTAAAGTCTTCTGATTAAACATTCAAAGACCAATCAGATTGATATTTCATATTTATATGGAATATCACATCTTATTGATAATTTAATGCATGTGTAGCTAATCCTTAACGCTACAGCTTGAAGTGGAAAAGTGGTTTTCCTCTGAACAGCATTTGTTATAACAAAAAGCACAGAATTTATTTAATAATTGTTAAATTATCAATAATTTCAGGTTCCAGCTGTGTATTAATTATTTTGGGAATTAGTTCATCTGCAGTGTTGACTAGGCTTCGTCTGATTTTCACACAAAAGGTTTCAGATAGTTTTATGGTTACAGGCCTAATTCACAAAATGGCAATGGCTCCACGGAGGGTAAAAAGCCATTGGTGAAAACTTAACTGTGTGTGGCAAGTTGGAGAAACGAGGGCCCGGGCGGGATTTGATCCCCAGACTCCCGGGTGAGAGTCACATACGCTAACCAGTCAGTCAGCCAAACGCACATCCCTTTGGCCAAGTAGCCAGGGCGCATGATCAATCGGGACACTGTGACAGGATGCTCACACTGTCACATCTTCCCCCCTCTTTCCACAAGCACGTCCTCGTGCCCCCGCGCAGGGTGCCACAAACTTCACATCCATGGACCTACTTGACAGTACTACATGGATCCTGCCAACAACGCCAAATGTGGCAAGGTAGAGAAACGAGGGCCCGGGCATTAAGATCCCCAGACTCCCGGGTGAGAGTCATGCGTGCTAACCAGTCAGCCAAAGGGACATCCCCTTGGCCAAGTAGCCAGGGCGCATGATCAATCGGGACATTGTGACAGGACGCTCACAATGTCACATGTGGCCTAGAAAGATGTCAGATTGAAAGAGTAATCAATCATGCAGTTTCCCTTTTTGTTCAAACAAAAAAACAAAACAAAGAACTACAATATCACTCCATAGATTTCCAGTTAATAAAATTGAAAAGAGAAATGGATTTGTGTCCACTGAACATTTCTCTAAGAATCAGGTCAGCACCAATCCAGAATCTGTGAGGAAGTGTTTGCTGCCCAAATTTCAGTTGGATAACTAGGGAAATCCATGCAAATCTGGCAAACACAAAAAAGGAGTGTTTAATTCTTATTACTGCTACTACTACTAATAATAATAAAGGAAATTATTATGATATATGGTCATTTGCCCTTGAACAAAGAATTTGGCTGGACCACAACACACGCTGATGACTGAGTGAAGTTTCACAAATGGTCAGCCAGCCAAATGTTGAAGTTATCCTACTAACTGTAACCTTTTAAAAGATGTTTTGCAACCATGTTACTGAGCAAACATTTGATGTCAAGATCTGTGATATTTTAGCACAAATAACATGAGAGCACACAACAATGGAAACCTGAATGTTCAGACAACGGAAATCCCTGTTTGCTGTTGGAGAATCATCAACCTCTTGAAGAAGACATGGGGCTTGATGTCCTGATAAAAGTACATATACATCAGATTAAACAATTACACCAGCTTTGGTTAAGCTCCTCTTTCTCAAGTAAACCAATGCCAATAGAGAGAGCTTACGGATGGCGGAGCAAATGTGTCTGACCTAAATGGGTTCAATCATGTCAAGGAGCAACCTGAGGTGTACCTTTAATCTGATTTGGCAGCCTGGGGAGACAAGGATCTTCATGTGCCGTACCACCGCATGCAACTGAAACTATTCTTGAAATGCAAGGAATAGAAGCATGACGGCTGTTACATGATGATGACAAGAAGTGAAATACAACAAAACTGTCATAATGTCATTTACTAACATATAAAGAAAATGCAAAAAACAATTCAAAAGATTTAATTCTATTTTGCTTTATTGTGTATTAATATGTTGGATAGACTAGGTTCAGCTCCATGCAGGAGTCTTGAGTCATTCCCCATTTCATTAAAAAGTTAACACATGTAAGGATAAAATTTGTTCATTGTGTTTGTCATGCTTTGTTTCATTATTTGAAAAATTCCAACTTGTTTCTTAAACATTTCTAAGCTATTTGTTTGTTTTGACACATTGACTTTTTAAATAATTTGAGCTTAAAGAGATAATGTGTAGTTTTTATCATTAGTCTCTGGAAACATCCATTTAAATCTTCTTGAAAACAAATTAATTGTTAATATTGGCAAATTCGTAACATACAACCATAAGAATTGGGTCTAAAATACATGGGAGCAAGTCTGTTTCTCAGTGTCAAGGCGCCTTACTTACGAGGACACTGTCCTTCCTTGGTCAAAGAAAACGGCTTCACATATTTACCTGTTCAATTGTTGCCAGTGATGAAAGGGAGTCTTATGTGCATGCTGTTTGTCTGGAGGTTGCACTCCCAGGGATTTTTTACCCTAATGCCCGCCCGTTGGTAAGGTCTTACTCGAACACAAAAACACTGCTAACTTGCAATGATTTATTGCCAGAGAAAATACACATTTTCACTTTAAAGTGTCTTAAACTCAAAGGATGGATCTGTGTTGTGGCACTGGATCCACATTACAGCTTAGCAAATGACCATTTTTAAACGAGGTCTTTATATATTTTCATAACACAGTCACAGAGACTATTTCTATTCTACTTATTTTGATTAATCAAAGAAAACATTCCAAAGATAATGTATGTTGTCAATAACACAATGAAAAACTGAAATATATTTTTAGCATCAGTAAACTGATTTAAAGTAGTTATTAGCTAAAATGTGTCATGCAGTAGTCAAGCAGCTAGACATTGTGCCAAAAGCACGTTTTTGCAGTCATAGACTCTCCAGTCCTGTCACTTCCAAAGCGCTTCACCCTACAGTGTATCATTCATCCATTCACAAACACATTCACGCAATAATGGTGATGAACTACACGGTAGCCTCAGCTGCTCTGAGGCACACACTGACAGAGGCATGGCTGCTGACCACTGGCGCCACTGGTCCCTTCAACCACCACCAGCAGGCATGCTGGGATAAGCCCAAGGACACAAAAGCATAATTCTCTACCGGGAGTCGGTATCCTACAACCGTCTGATTACTGGACGACCCTCTCTACCTCCTGAGCTATGCTGCCCAAATGAAGCTCTGCTAAAATTGGGGGTGCCTCAGGAAACTGTTGTGGGTGCAGATATTTTTTTCATCTGTCTGCTTATCTCAGGATTGCTCTTTCAAAGGCACAGCATTAGTTTTCATTCATACGCAGACGGCTGCCAAATGTACTTGCCAGTGAAGCAGGGGTTGTTGAGTACACTTCAGCTTTCAGTGGAGAGTTTGAATGATGCACCTCAAATGCTTGGAGTCTAAATGAGAGTAAAATTAAGGTCAAAGTTTTTTTCTTGAAATGACCGGCAGTTGCATGGTCTAGACCTCTTATGATTGTTCTTATTTGAAGCCAGTCACACATTTCATCACGCCCAGATAGGGGTGGACTGGCCAATATGGCCTTCTGACATCATCCAGATGGGTCGCTTACCTTGATTGTCCATTTACACAATGTTGGCCAGTCCAAATGACACACACCCCTCCCCCAGGGCTAGATCTTACAGATCATGCCACCTGTCGATCAAATCTGACTATTCATGGTTTCAAACTTTTAGTTTACCCAGGGGCGACCAGCCCCATCGGGGACCCAACAGAGCTCGGGGACTCAGATCCCACCAGGCAGCCACCGGGATCAATCAGACAGATGCCAAAAATTTTAAGCCCCCACCCCCCACCCGACACGGGAGCCGCGAACACTCAGGCAGACCAAGGCACCACACTCAGCAGCAAATATGGCAGAGGGAGGGCATGTGATGGTATGTAGCAGCACAAGAAGTCCCAGGAGAGGGAAGGAGTCCAAGACCCCACCTGACATATGCAGTCATACACAGACACAGTCACACTCCCTCCCTCACGCTCATATATACACATACAATCTAAGGCTGACAAAAATGAATGTTATACACATACGCTCCCCATTCACACCCTATTCACTCTGCTGCACGAAGGGTACAACCATCACCGGTCACCAGAGTTAGCCCCTTTCTGCTGGGGTGATGATGAGCAGGCACCCCCGCCCAACTCTGAGCAAAGCATTCCACCACCCCAGACCCCAACCAGATGGCCAGATCCCCCTCCTAGCCTCCAGCCCCAGGAAGTCAAGCGACAACAGAGGTGTGCTAAGACCCCTAGTCTCCCTCCTTGATGAGGTGTATTCCATGGCTGGGGGTAGCAGGCAGCGCAGGTATCGTCTGGCCTACACCAGCTGATGCCACCACACAGCCCCACTTCCCCGCACAGCCCTCTGTGTCTAACTGCAGTTTAAAATTGGAAGTGGGCACCGGCACTCTGGGTGAGGCTGAAAGATCCCCCTGTCAAATGCCGTTGAGTGTGCTCATTCCCAAGGCCCCAAGTGTGTGTTTGCGTGGAATGTCATTGGTGGAAGTGTTTAAGGTGCAAATAAAATTGGGGGGCAGGCTGTCACAGGACTGCGGAAATGGGATCCATACCCACACCCCCAGACTTGCCCACCCGCCAAGGTCCTATGGGCATGTTTGTGTGATGATGTGAGGGAGCAGGAAGAGAAAAGTGTATGGGGATGGGGAGGAATGGCTGGTTGTCCTAAGCCCTCCAGGGAGCCAGCTCCCCCAATGGCACCAATAGGCACCTCCATTCCAATAATGCCACACAGGGCATGGAGACATCAGCCCATTTTGCCAGGGCCCAAAGCAGCAGCATCGCAGAGCCCCACGGAGGCAGAGAGCACCAACCCAGCCCCACCCCAGCAAATTATCTACTTACATCCCTGCATTTGCACAATTTTCCAGAAAATATAAGACATAAGACATCCAGGTAAGGTTGGGTCCTCCCCCTCCCGGACACCCCCCTCCCCTATGATGAGACAGAATTGTTATTATTTCAAAGGAGCCAAGGTCCAACTGAAGCCCCTGAGCCTGGGCCAGGCACTGGCCAAGTATTTTTCAGCATTTTCTTAGTCTGCCAACTTCGAGAACTATTAACAAACTGTGAGACTTCAGTAGGGAGACGAGCTGCAGTTCCTTAACAGGCACAATTTCATGAGAAAATTAACAAAGTTTTGCTGGAAAAAAAGGTGTTTTTCAGTACCTGTTCAACAAGTGGTGTGGTTATTAACTTACACACTGTTTCTCTCATCTTCCAAAAACACAGACATTACTGACATGTTCTAATGTTGTATGACAAAAAACAAAATTGCTGTCTCATCTGCTTCTTTTCTAAACTTGCAAAATTCTGTCAGTAACAAAACCTCTTTGAAAGCCACTAACTGATCTCTGGATGTTTCCACGAAAGCTTCTTTTTTATTGATCTGATCATCTAATCCCACAGCTGACACAACACATTCTTATTAATCTGTGCACCGAAAGCTTTAACGATGTTGTAGTAAAACATGAGGTATGATAATTTCTCATTAATAACGTTGTTTCAGCAAAGCAGCAGAAAAGTTATATTTTGCAATAAATCTGCTAAAAAATTTACATATGAATTGTTTTTAAGAGACATTTTTAGAGACATTTTGTTGACAATGTGTTGTCTTTGTAAATGAAAATAAATAGATTTTTGTTTTGCTCATCATTAATTTACATTGTGACATAAAAACATACAGAACTAAAAAGTTAATTAAAGACAGCCTTACTCCAAGACAACCTAAATGGAAATGTCGATGGAACAACATTCACACGACGCGGCTTTTATTTTGGTATCCAACCAGACATGACGTTGATGTGGTCTTCTGGGTACGTCATTTCCCCTTCCAAACACGTGAGCTCGAAGAGGACGGTGAGAGTGAAAACATGTCCAAAGCTAGTACGTTGTTATTGTTTTTGCTAAATGTGTTGACCCAGTATGTATCAGTAGATGTTTAACTGCGGGCTTTGGTCGTCTTTTTGCGTTTTACAGAACAAAAACGAGCCAAACGTCTCGGTTTCCTTGGGAAATTTAAGGTAAGTGCTAGCCGGCTAACGTTACCCTGACTGTTTGCTGTTATGTTATCTGCTCTTTACTATTTTACTAGCATCGTTTAAATTCTTACAGTCAGTGTGCTGGGTGTGTCAAACCGTATTTCTCTGCAACTTTTACTGTTGAAGGACATTTTTTTCTCCCACTTATGTAAACAGCACTTTAAACAACTATATGTTGTTTACATTGTAGTCATGAAACTAATAATAAAAAAATCTTTTAGGAAGAGGTTGGAGATGTTTATTTAGGGTTTTGTTTTTTGTAAAATCAAATATACAATTTAGCAGACCAATTCAAATTATCACCAGGTTCTGGTGGACTGAGTTTAATGTCTAACTTTAAGTGCATTTAATGGTTGGGTCTAACTCAAAATGGTCAACAACAAAAAAAAAAGAGACATAAAAGTCTATGTTAACTCATATTGGTCACCGTAGTTTTTTTTTTAAATATTTGCTTTCTGCTTCTTTACTTTCAGAGTTTTTACGTCTGTTGGAAATGTAGGATTTCTGGTTGAGTTTACTGAGAATGTGTTGTGTGACAGGAACATGTATAAACAAAGCAACAAACCAGTGTCACCACAAAACCGCCTCAGTCCTGTATGTGTAACATAAACATGGTGTAACGTTTAGCAGAGTTGTCTAATAAAAAGACTGTGTATTACACTTCTCTTGCTTTAGTTTAGACTTTATCTTCATTCAAATTCTTAAAATGCTACAGATTTATGTTTGTTTTTAATAAAGGAATCACTGAAGGTCGGGTTCTCAGGCCTTGAGCTGCTTATTGTAATAAATCCTGATTTGCTCTCTGCAGACTAAAGATGGACAGAAGGCCGATGCCTCGGGGAGGACAAATAGAACAAAGCAGTCAGCTGTTCAGCTTGTTAAGAACTCCAGAAAACCAGAGGATGTCAGGAAACAAAGGGTGATTGCTGGGTCTAAAGCTATGATTGTTGTAATATGTTAATGACGTTAACACTGTTTCTCTTCAGCTTCAGGATCTCCAGGAAAAACAGAAACTGTCCAGAGAGCGGGAGATGATGAAGAGGAGGAATCTGGAAAGTTTTCAGAATGATATCCTGCAGCGCCAGAGAGAGTTTGAGCGCAGGGTAAAGGCAGTTCAGTTAGACTCACTGCATGCTGCACTGGTTTTAATTCTATATGTAGTAACTATTTTAGTTTTTCATTGTTTTTCCAGGAAACAGAACTGCAGACGTTGGAGAAACGTGTTAACTTTGAAAATGAGAATTCGAGAAAGGCTTATTACAGAGAATTTAAAAAGGTGGGAAGCAGATGTGTTGTCCTAGACACCGTCCAGCCTCCTTCAGTACCAAAAACAACATTTGGTAAAATGCAGCATGTGAGTATTCTTGATGTTTTTATTTAAGGTGGTGGAGAGCTCAGATGTGATTTTGGAGATTCTGGATGCACGCGATCCTCTGGGCTGCAGATGTCCTCAGGTGGAACAAGCCATCATCCAGAGTGGAACCAACAAGAAGATAGTTTTAGTCCTTAATAAGATCGGTGAGAATGAGTGGACACACGGGTCCTGTTCTCTTTATGAAGTACCAAACTGCTTTCTTTTATTTTAGATTTGGTCTCTAAGGAGATAGTGGAAAAGTGGATCAAGTTTCTTCGTAATGAGTTTCCCACCGTGGCCTTCAAAGCATCTACTCAGCAACAAAATAAAAACTTGGTGAGAGTGACACATTTACATTTAGGTTCTCAATGTGGTCGTATTTTAGAAGTTTCCGGATGTACTTCACATAGTCATGACACCTGCTGTTTTCCTTTGAATGAGCAGAAGCGCAGTAATGTTCCGGTGACACAAGCCCCCTCGGAGCTTCTGAGCAGCAGCGCGTGCGTTGGAGCTGACTGCCTGATGAAGTTACTGGGCAATTATTGCCGCAACATGGACATAAAGACGGCCATCACTGTAGGCGTCGTAGGTAAGGCTTCCTAAACAAAGATAGAGGCTTGGACACACCTCCCTACGAGTTTTAGCCCTGTAAATGATTTAAATAATCGTGGTTAAAAGAAATCTGGTCATTAAGCAACAGAAGCTGAAGTTTAACTAATTCTTATTGAGTTATGAATGTCCCTGGCGTGTGGATCTGTAACACAACCCTGATTTGGTCAATGATGTCAGTGCTGATCCAGTCACCTGTTAGATTAAACCTCTACCAGCAGGTTTGTGTGTGTGTGATCTCTGACTCCTACTGTTTAAAAGGAGAACTGCAGCTGCACTGGTTACAAAGAACAAATACAGAAAATATTTTCATCTTTATGTAGATAAACAAATTCTCCAGAAGAAAGTAAAATGAATACAACATGTGTTTATATTAGAGGGGGCTGGTTTGGCGTGTGCCTGGTTGATTGATACTTTTTGCATTAGGGCTGATTATTCTGTGTAATTTAATCATGAGTCTGTTTTAGAGCTGAGGAAAATAATCAAATAGTGGAATGTAGTTTTGTTTTTTAATGGCGGCACCAGCGCTGCATCCAGATCTGTCAGAGTGAGTGTCCTCCACATTTACCAGCTGGTTCCACCTTAATGTGGTACTGCAGGGCTGAGCCTAGAGTTGTAACCTGAGACTGAACCAGAACCGAATCAGCCTGACCGGTTCTGTTGGATTTGGGCCGTGAATTATGTTAATTTGAGCGGGTTGTCACTCGGCGCGCTCCGCTCGCTCGATCAGCGACTGAGAGAGAGAGAGAGACTGTCTGCTCACACAAGAGAGAGGATCGGAGGACGCTCCTCCAAACCGATGCTCCAAACACACGTTATTATTTTCATAATTTAATTATTATTTCTCCTCGAAGCGCTCAGTCAGACTGCTTGTTGTAATGTAGGGAGATCCAGTCTTGGCGAGGGGGCGGGGTCAATGACGGCGGCTGCAGCGTAATCGTCTGTCTCTTTTATTTAGGGACACGGAGAAATTAAAAGGAGAGAGAAATAGAAGATAGAAGTTCTTGTTCCACTTTATTCTTTTGTTTCATGATGATAAACTGATGTTAAATTCAGCTTAAAGAGAAACTGGGAGGAAACTTTGGTTCATTTTAGGTTACAGGAGGTCTTGTCTCCTATCTGCTCCTCCAGAGACGGCATGGACATGAGGGTTAAAGGGTGAGGCTTACACAGGACAGGTTGGTGGAAAGGTTTGTAGTTAGCTGGTTAGTGAAAGAGATCCATCAGCTGGGTAATTTAATCCTAATCCAGCCCACAGCCTCCTGCTGGTGTTATTATCAGAAAGAATAAAACACACATCTTAAATATTATTGGAAGTGTAGAATTTGTTTTATGTTTTATTATTTTCTGCATCAAACAGAACTTGATTCATTCTCCAACATTTCAGAAATGAACCACGGGGTTCAAATAAAATAACAAAGTCAAACATTTCATTTGGTGTTATTTCTGACACCCTTCAACTGTGGCTTAAATATTTGACTCTAGAGCTGCTCAGAGACATTAAACACTCATATATGAACCCATTATGTATTTTATTATTACATTATGTGTCCTGTAGGTTTTCAGATTTTTTTTTTTTTTTAGATTTTGTGAGTTTTTGCAAAGCGTGTTTTTCTCAGCCTGAGGCGTGGTGTTGAACGAGGAAACAGATGTTTTACTTTGTTAAATCTTCTTAAATGTTTAAATGTTTTGTCCTAACCTGTTGTGAACGGAGCGATGGCAGGTTGTGTCAATTACGGTTTTTGATAAAAAAAATAAAAAGCAATTATCTGACATCTTCTATTTATCAATGAAAACAAATCAATATGAAATAATCGTGATGCATCGGGATATCGAATTGAATTGAATCGTTGAACCAATAATCGAATCAGGAGACAAGTGAAGATTCGCACCTCTAGTCTGTTTATGATGAAATGTAGTCATTTTAAAACCAGACCATGACTGGTGAACGCTTCTGGCTAAAAGAGCTCCCAGCGTGTGTTTAAGCTCCTCAAAAGACCAAAAAGCTAAAGCTCAGCTTCATTTGTAGACGAGCTAACTCGGTTTTTTTATACCACTATTTTATCTGAACTGAGGTTGTTGTCCTCTTGTGTTTTACAGGTTTTCCTAATGTAGGGAAAAGTAGCTTGATCAACAGTCTGAAACGAGCTCGGGCGTGCAGCGTCGGAGCCACGCCTGGTGTCACAAAGTAAGTCTGCAGCATGCTTCTGTTCTTGCTGCCTTGCTTTGTTCATGGTAAAAAAGCAAATGGACTAAACTAAAATTAACAACAGTGGTATTTCAGGTGTCTTCAAGAAGTTCACTTGGACAAACACATTAAGCTCCTGGATTGTCCTGGCATTGTCATGGCGACATCAACGTCTGACGCAGCCATGATTCTCCGTAACTGTGTGAAAATCGAGCAGCTTGTGGATCCTCTTCCACCCGTCGAAGCCATCCTCCAACGGTGCAACAAGGCTCAGGTACAATCTGATCACATTTTACTGGCACACAATGTGGTAATCTAGGTGCTGTGGAGGGAAATAGCGAAACCAGCAAAGATACAGACTAATGGAAAAATCAAAAATGCTCCAAAGTTTGGGATCAAACTAATGGGCAGATTGGCTAATGCTAGCGCGCAGCACCCTCACAATCGGTTTGTGAATTACTAAACTATACAAGCACAGAAAAACCCCCACCATCCCATTTATTTCATACAATTCAGGTCCTTCAGATTTGACCCCTCCCCAGTTGTCAAAGGTGCACCACAAGGTTCTGTCCTAGGGCCCCTTCTCTTCATTATCTACCTCCTTCCATTTGGTCACGTCTTACTAAAATTCAACATTTGTTTTCACTGTTTTCCTGATGACACCTAGATCTACTTGTCTCTAAAACCTCATTCTCTATCTTTGCCCTCCTTCCTCTCTTTTTGTATAGTTGAAATTAAATACGGTTCACCACAAACTTGCTTAAACTAAATTGAACAACGAAATAGAAATCCTTGTAGTTGGCACCAAATCCATCTTGTCCAAAGCTCCAGGTTTTTCACTTACGGTTGATGCCTCCTCTGTGTCTCCTTCCCATCAGGTTAAGAGTCTGGGTGTCATCCTTGATAGCACTCTTTCATTTCAATCACACATCAACAACATCACTCGGGCTGCCTACTTTTACCTGCGTAATGTTAATGGCCTTTGCTCCTCTCTCACCCCCCACTCTGCTTCCATACTTGTTCACAGTCTTGTCATTCCCTCCTGGTTGATCTACCACAGAAGTCCCTCCATAAGCTCCAATTGGTCCAAAACTCAGCTGCACACATCGTTTCCAAAACCCCAATGAGTCACCGTATCAGCCCTGTCCTCCAGCCATCAATAACCTCCCACCCCCATACCTGCCTGACCTCTCTCACATGGTCTCTCACATCCGTTCCCTCAGATCAAACTCTCTGTTCCATCTTTCCGTCTCAGCACTACGGGGAGCTGAGCTTCCAGCTGCTCTGCTCCCCACCTGTAAATCTAGACTCAAAACCCACCTATTTCAGACCGCCTACTGCCTGTGACACATTTTATCTGCACAATGGAGCAGAACCATAGCAGTCTATGGCAAGCCGTTGTAGTATGTAATTCACAAACACTTCTATGTTTGAATGTAATTTAGACTGGATTATGTTACAGTAGAAGTTAGTAGCATTTCCAGTAAAATAATACAGAACATGTAAATGAAGTAATTAAATATGTGGATATATTTATTTATGTTATTTTGACTAGGATGAGTGATATGAATGCAAACCTAAAACATTAATGAAATGTAGGTCAAACGTTTCCATAAAATTATTAACTATGAATATCAGGTGAGAAAGAGGGAACTAGACAACACCAATTTAATACATATTATTGAACCTTTTATACTTTTGTTGTTTTGTTTTCATATTTTTAGCAGCACACCGTCTCATTTCACTTGAAACGTCGTCAAATAGAATAATCGATTAATCGACACCAGAGGATTCGATAAAATATTCGATAGCTGCAGTTCTAGTGATGTGTAGATGTGAACTCTTGTGCGTCTTCAGATCATGGAGCACTATGGCGTTCCAGACTTCCAGACAGCCAGGGAGTTTCTGC
Source organism: Nothobranchius furzeri (assembly GCF_043380555.1). NCBI lineage: Eukaryota > Metazoa > Chordata > Actinopteri > Cyprinodontiformes > Nothobranchiidae > Nothobranchius > Nothobranchius furzeri. The sequence goes on from NC_091743.1 coordinate 40,785,666, forward strand.
TGCTGCTTGCTCGACGGCAGGGCAAACTGAGGAAGGGAGGACTGCCTGACACTGACAAGGCAGCTAAGAGTGTACTGATGGACTGGACCGGGTTAGTGGAAATGTGCTGTTTCACAAATAAGTCATTGTTTCTAGTTGTTTGTGTTTATGTAGCCTTCTTGTGTTTTTTTTGTAGAGGAAGAATCAGCTACTTCACACACCCTCCAGAAACGCACACACTCCCCACGCACGTCAGCGCTGAGATTGTTTCTGAGATGGGAAAAGCATTTGACTGGGATGAGCTGGAAAAAGGAAATCAGGAAGCTCTAGCAGGTAAAGAGGTGCAGTAATCCAACTTTTGGAAATTTCTCCATTTTCAACATTTAAATGGTGAAATGGTAAATGGTCTAGCACTTGAAATAGCGCCTTGTAGGGTTCCACAACCGCCCAAGGCACTTTACAACACAACCAGTCATTCACCCATGCACACACATTCACATGCTGCTGGTGATGAGATGTAGCCACAGCTGGGAGCACTGACAGAGGTGATGCTGCAGAGATCTGGTACCACCGGTCCCTCCGGCCACCAAGAGGCAAGGCTGGTTAAATGTCTTGCCAAAGGACACAACGACTGAATCAGCCAGGGCTCAAACTTGCAACCCTTCAGTTAGGGGGTGGACACTCTGCCACTGTTGTCTCTCATTACAGAACTGTGTGTGTGTGTGTGTGTGTGTGTGTGTGTGTGTGTGTGTGTGTGTGTGTGTGTGTGTGTGTGTGTGTGTGTGTGTGTGTGTGTGTGTGTGTGTGTGTGTGTGTGTGTGTGTGTGTGTGTGTGTGTGTGTGTGTGTGTGTGTGTGGTGACAACGTTTATCATTCCTGAACAAAGAGAGGAAGTGAGCTAGCTTTAGCCTCATGAAAACACCTCAGCAGAACAAGGAAGTGAGAGTTTATGAGTAGAGACTTTGTAGCTTCGTGGGCAGAATGGAGTTAAGCCAGAAAACTAGTGAAAGTTAAGCTGTTGCTCTTCAGGTGGCTAAATGAGACGATAGAAAGGAGAAACGTCTAGATCTTCAGTAGGTCCGGCAGGACATTATCATTTACATAAAACAGTAGTTTACTCTGTTTTATGTAATAAATGTGGAATATTGAGTGACTTGAATTCATATGACGAGCTTTTATTTTATAAACGGATTGTTTCTGTCGTCTCATTTGAAACCTTTATCTGACTAAAGCCTGGTTTATGCTTCTCCGTCAGCTCCGCAAGGGACAGACACGCACGGATTGATGGAAGCGTTTTGCTCTTTCACTTCTCCGTCTCCTGGAGAGTGTTGCAAAGCAATTGCCCGGCAGGACAACAGAGGGCGTAGTGCTGTTCTGTGGTATCCTGTCATGTATCGGTCCAAGATAGTGTGTTTATATTGTGTTTTTTGTATATATAAGAGACTTTTTAACACGGGCATATTTGTCTCTCATCCTCCTCCACTTTATGCGCTCGCCACCTCTAAACCCACGTTTCCTGTCATTTCCATCCACAAATAAAACGCTTGCTGCGCATCTTTTCACTCCTCTGGGAATTAAACGTTCATGTTTTTAGAGTTTTTTCGCGAGGTATTCTTCAAGCTGCTCCGTGTCTGCCTCTAGTTATCCTCGGCTCTCTTTATGTTTTTGAGGGCGCAGTGGCGGGGCTGTAAACAGCGGCGTCCTGACCAATCACAAGCTTGCGTAAGCCGTCTCGTTAGACGGATGTTTAAAAAAGAGAGCTCGACTCCGTACGTACTTGCGTGCCTGCCGGAGCCCTACGCAAGGACGTTGCGTGTCTCCGCACTGACGCAGACGGAGAAGCATAAATCAGGCTTTAGTTTTACTGGAAACACCCGCATATTTCTTTGACTTGCAGGCAGATTTCTGAGCTCCTCGTTTGATGCATTGTTATTTAATTCTCATGAAACTTTTGTTGTCTTTGCTTTTGAATTGTTAACATTGTATCAATCCATCATATAACAGCATTTTTGTGAATAAAAAGATCAAAATTGTAAAATGCAGTATTCAGAAAAATGAATGAAAATGAACAAAATGAAAGTTTTGAAGATTAAGGTGAATTTAAAGTGTGTATCGACATGGAAAATAGTTTTTGACAGAATTAGATGAGGGGTTTTGAGGAAGCAGAACTGTTCCCCTGCAGCTTGTTGACATAGAACTAAACTGTGTTTCCCGGGCTGTCATGTATGGTTTTCTCACTAAGAGAGACAGAAAATACACCTAGTTCACTAAAGGTGTGTCACAAACATCTGGTGCATTCAAATGCACCTCGTAAACCTGGAAACCAGCACTCGAATAGCTGCAGACATTTACAAAATATGATAGTTTGCCTTTTGAAGGATTAAGCAGTATGTGTAGGTGTCATATTTGTTATTGACTTTGCAGGTTTTATGTCACAAAGCAAAGCTGGAATACAAGTTTAAAACTAGGGATGCACCGATCCGATCACGTGATCAGAAATCAGGTTGATCACATGCTTTTCAGGAAATTCGTGGGGACAATTTAATTTTTACATATATTCTTAATATTAACATGTTTCTTATTAATTTACTTCCTAAACAAGTGATGTTTTATGGCAAATAAACCGAAGAACTGACATAAATGCAGAAAGAAAGAATTGCGTTAATGAATTTAAATAACTTAAAGGACAGCTCTAGTGTGTTCTCCTTTTTTCTTAATGCATTTCTAAAGTACTGGATTGGGATCCGGTATCGGCAGATTCTTAAAATAAATCTGAATCGGCTCAGGAGCAAAAAACATGATCAGAACACCCCTATTTAAAACATTTGTGATAGAGCTTTGTTTTGTACAGATCTGAACAGTCTAGTCTGACGGATGGTTGCATTTCACCGTTTCAGAGTCCTCCTGCCCAGATGTCCCAATGGGGTTCTGCATGGAACCTTCTGGAATGACACAAGGTGGTCCAGATGAGATAAATGCTGAGCCGGGAATGGAAGGAGGTTCAGATGAAGCGTTTCAAGATGAAGTTGAATCTATGGCAGACGATCAGGATGGAGAGGTCAGGGTTGACTTCATTCTTCCAGGTTTAAAGCCCGGACCGCTGCTTTTTTCAGCCATCACACAGAACTGCCCACAGATCCAAAACGGTGGCACACCGTATGGCACAAGACTTCAGTGAGCCAAACTGCACGTCACGAGCACGCCCCCTAAAAAGCATATGTCACTAAAAGCCGACAGCTAACCAAAACGGCAGGGCTGAAAAGAGAAAAGTGCCACCATTAACACTTCTTTTATTAGACCCTAACCCTAACCTGAACTCCAAAAAGGAGTGGTCCACATGTTCCTGCGTGTAGCTTCCACTGTTGCTAATGCTAATGCTGCTAATTCTACTCTCGTATTATCCCCCTGTCACTAGTTGTTAGCATCACTTCCTGGGTGTTTTTCATTGGTTTATTGCAGAGGCTGACATTGGTCGTGAGAGGGCTCATTAAACTGTTGTTGGGCTGGTCTCACTGGTCGGCCACAGACCTGCAGATTACTCTCGTGTTCACCGTTTTTTTGTCACGATTCTGTTGACGACGAGGGGTTTGTCTGGGACGGCCGTAAAGCGCACACTGCGATCTGGGCACGAGGCATGTAAAGATGTGTCAGATGCAGGTTGTCTCACTTAGGGCTGAACCATGTGAGCAAAAGATTGAATTGCGATATTTATGTAGTGCAGTCTGATTATGTTCTCTTCAAATCAAGGTGCAACACTCTAGTCACAATCTAGTCATAAATCATACCATAAAAACATTAAAACCTAATCATTTTTTCTCCAATTATCATTTTAGACTTTCTTTTTTTATGTGCTTGTGAAGTCATTTTTTTCTAGAGAGGCACTACATAAAAGACATTCTTCTTGTTCAAGGTAATAATGCAAGGAGGAAAAGTGAAGGTAAAAATAGCTTTCAAATGTATTTAATAAAAAACACAGCGTTCTCCCTGCATTGTAGTAACAGAGCTATGTAAGGAAAAATGTGCAGATTTGCCAGCTGAAGAATTGGGCACAGTAATGGTTAACCCCCCCACCCCCCCACCCCCAATGCCTACAAAAGTTGACACAACAGGTCCAGGATCAGTCAGTAGTGCTACAAAAGAACACAGCTTTGATAATCTTGTGAGATTGTGTTGTTTGAAATCACAATTTTGGTCCAAAAACAATTATTGTTCAGTCACTCATTCTTTCTGTGTCAATTAAAATAGTTTGGACCAATGACGGTGGAAATAAAAGCACAGAAGAGGACTGATGTGCCTGTGAAGGAGGCTGCTCCCAAAACGCCGAACCTGAAGGATATTTTACATGTGGATCCTCTACAGCAGGGCCAGGCTCTCCTGGCTGCCGGCAAGAAAAGGAAAAAGCTACAGAAAAGAGCTGGTTTGTATAACTCTGTGTAATTATTTTGTCTTAATAAGTGACATTTATTCTAACCTTGTCTAATAAGAAAAACATAGGAAGTTTATGACTTTCAGCCTAAAATGAAAGTGATTCGGGTGAGTTAATGCAGCTTAGTTAGTCTGCTACAGTCTGAGGGTTGTTCTGTCTGTGTTCAGTCTTTTTATTTCACCGTGAATGTGAGTGGTCATCTAACTGTTCTACTTCCTGCTTATCCCTTGTCAGAAATCCTTACAGAATTTATAACCAACAAATTGTTCAGGTGAATTATGCCAGTGATTTATAATGTTTTCAGGTTCCAGTCTACAAAATAATCCTGGCTGGCAGAATCCAGCAAAACATTTAAACAGACCACGACCAATGCACCATTTTTATCTGTTTATAACTATTGTTTTTATCGTGTTATAATTGTTGTGGTAAAAATATGTTTTTGGTAATTATTGTAGCATAACAACAACACAGCACACCGCCTGAACAACATCAAGAATAGTTGATTGTTTTTATTGTTCAGACTGTACTACTAAACTTTTTATTTATTTTTTTGTGCAGATAAAATTGCCACCAAACTCTCGGACACGTTGACATCTGCAATGGATTTCTAATTTTCAGATATTTGATTAAAATTAAATTAAAGAACATATCCGGACATATTTGGTTGTTGTCTTTTTTTAACTGCGACCATAATGTGCAGTGCTCTATCCATAAAACACTAAACTGTTGATAAGTAAATTGTTTTTATCAAGTATGTTTAAAATCGGCCCTTCTCGAAGCTGGTTTATTTTATTTTTTAACATCTCTTGTATGTGATGGTCATTAAAAAACAGCTGAAGTTAGGTTAACTTGACAGCCTTAAACCACTTCCGGGTAACATTTACCTGCTTGACGTCATTCCCAACATAAACAGTGTTAAGTAACGAGTTCAGCTACTACTGACTTTGTAATTACCGACGTTAAAATGATAAAGAAAATGGAAGACTGTGGGGATTTATGACCTTAATTCCATCAAACTCCGTTCCTTGGTATGTATCTACTCTAAAATGCTTTTCGACTGTAGCTGTAGCTTTTTGGGCAGCTAACGGGTGCTAGATTGTTAGCTAGCTCTTTAGCCAAGTTATGACTTCCTCGTTGCCTTGTGTGTGTTGTTTATTACTTACAAAGTATTCAACAAAAGTACCACAGGTGGTGTGTACGCTGGAAAGCTTAATTAACACTTTTTATGTAGTTTTAATGAAAAGGGCCCGTTAGCATCACGGAATTGTCAAAGCGAACTCTGCTAAGTCATGACGCCAGAACAGCTCTGTTTAAAAATAACGATTATGAAAACAAAAGTGACTTAACTGCTGCTGTCTGACGATTCTCAACAAACAAGTTGGCACCCGAACAACAACATCAATGTCTTCTCAAAAATAGGACTGAACATCTGAGAAGTAAGTGTTGTTTTGGCAGGCATTCCGATGTATTTACATAACCTGGCTAGAAATACAGCTAATGGAGGCTCCACGGAAATAATTGGATAGTTATTGGTTTATAAGACTGTTTTTGTACCTACACTCAGGATATATGTGAAATATACTGTGCACTTTGAATGTCGTGCACAAGTAGAAAATACAACACTGAGGAGAAACCTACAGGGGTCTCAGCAGGGATTTGTCAACTTTGGTTTGTTTATACCACATCTTCTACTGCAATCTCGGCATTTAGAGTTTATGTTCCATACTTTTATTAATTTAATAAAGTTATTTATAGCCAAACAGGGAAAAGGACACTTCTGGTAGAGCTGTTCTTTAGAAGCATTTGTAGAAAATCAGTTTACTCAGGTAGAGATGAAGCATTTTCACCACAATCACTTCAAAACATTACATAAATGTATGTTATTTATTTAAAGTCTTCCCACTGCCTTTACAGCAGTTTGTCTCCAATAGGTAGTAAAATGCTTTATTTATCAGAGTTTTGCTTAAAACAATCAAGATAGTGAACTCTTGAGTTCACCAACTAAACTGATTTAACATTTTAAACAAACTGTGGTTTATAACTAGTCCTGTTTAGCTAATTTTCAGACTGAAATGTTTAAAAGCAACTTGCTTTTATGGTTATTGTCTTTTTGCATTGGGAATTCCCTGCATTTATTGCTTGCAATAAGACAAGAAAACTGCTAAAACCAGCCTTTCTAGTATCTAACTCTTACTCGGGTTCCTTTTGCTTGAAGTTACAAGGCCCCAAAGCAAGGGCTTCATAGCCACTGCCCACTGTGCAAACACCTAGTTTGGACGTCCTACAGAGTTGGTCTGGACCAACGGACTCATTATAGACATGATCTGCACGTCCTTGAGACATTGACTGTTTTGCAGGGAGGTACCAGACCTCTGATCTAGAGCTTCTGCTGAAACGATCAGAGGTGCTCTGTCATTGTGCAAACAGTAGGGCATGGGTATTCTTGCTTTTAAGCTTCAGTAGCAATAGTACATTTTAGCTGCCTGCACATGATTGAGATGGTAGTGGCTGAGGTTGTTAAGCACATGGAGATGGTTGTGATCTTCCTGCAGACATGAACAGCATTCAGCAACAAACCACAAAAACGTGTTTCCTCTAAGGTCCTGCAGTTCAGACCGTTTTTGTTTAAGTGATGTAAAGTAATTACAGATATTAATATATGAGAGCAGCTGCAGGTCTGTGTCAGAGCTGAATGAATTCATTTTGAGGCCAACATTTTGACCTGGGATAAAAACACTACATTAGAGCACCCTCTAAGTGATAGGAGCAGTGTTTGATGCAAAAGAAATGATGCTAAATGATCTCATGTCTTCTAGGATCTGATCGACACATTTAACATTTAGGTCCACCTTCTCCTTCCCTGTGTGTCCTGCTGTAGGTAAATAAGCAGTAACCAGTTTTATTCACACGGGTGTTATTTATTTTTATTCTTCCTCACAATCTGATCATGATGAAGCATTTGTGAACGGATCGGTGAGGGTCTTGTAGAAACATGGCCTACGGCCAGCAGTCTGGTTCAAAATGAAAAGACATCCACAAAAGGATTTATGAATCTCAGCAGCCATGTTTATCTGTGCAGCACTGCAGCATATTCTCACTTATAATAACGTGAGTTTTTTCTATAAAAGAAGATATTAAAGTGTAACTGGGTTACCCGTTGTCTAGTCAGGTGTTTAGAGTAACAACATTCTCAGAAGTTTCTGTTTTTTATAGCGTATCAAAGTATCTGACGTACTTTCATGTTGGAAACTCCTCTGTGTTGATGTTTAATGGTGATTCACAGCCGTCGACAACTTATGGGATATTTGACCGTTTTCTAGCAAGGACCTCTGCTTGGAGAAGCGACATTCATGTTGGCTAATGAGCCAATATCCACACTTTATTGAAACAACTCCAGTCTCTAGATTTTTGTAGTATCTGATCTTATTTATACTCTACCTTTAACTTCACATTTTTATGGAAGTCTGTGTTTATTTGCTATCTTAAATTGTATCCTCAGCAGCAAGTACACAGCATGTGCTGCATCTGGAGGTCAAGTCTAACATGAGTTTCTTAACATTTCGTCCAAATGAACCATACGATTCAATATAGGCAGCACTTTTGGCAGTGCTCAGACGTTAGCTCATCAGTCCTGTAGGATGCCAATACCATTTTTCCAAGCAAAGGTCTTTCAGGAAGTTACGACAGGTAAATGCACCTTAAGTAGCTCAAAAATCAATTTTAACCTGACATCCTTTTCAACATTTCTATCTTCCTAAGTAGTTTGGTCACTAAATATGTTTTGGATACAAACAAACTGACTGCAAATCCACACTGGAGGCATTAGCGGTGTGGAACGGCGCTGCTTCACCATTGTAGTCCATGGGTTAACCCAAACTGGCCTGTGGCGCGGAACATTTCAGGCGTAGTCCGGACGTGGCTCGCTGGCCTGCCAGACTCCTCAGGGTCTGGGAACTCTCCTATTCAAATAACCCCGCCCCCTGAGAATTGTAACCGAGCCAATCGGCGCTGAGTAGCGTACGTCACACACCACAACGCCGAGTTAGTCATAAACATGGCGACTGAAGCGGAGTTCGCTCTGGTCTAAATGACTTGAACATCTTTAAAACCACAACAAGTAGAAGCGCTGAAAGCCTTTCTTCTAAAGAAACAAGTTTGCGCCGTCGCCAGACGCCATTTTTGGCTACAGCTAAAAAACGACAGCGTCGCGCGGTACAGTCGGCATTTCCGTCGTTTTTCTGATTGGTTATTTTTGAGCTGTCTAGTCCCGCCCCTCATGTGCCTCTCTGCCTGTGAGTCACCAGAGTCTCTGTGCAGAATTAAACGGAGGACGAGTCTGGCAGGCCAGGCTAGCTAAAGATAGAACTGGGTTGTATTTTTGATGAGCTGCTTCTAAGAAAGTTCACATAGAGCTAGACAGGAAGTCACCCACAGTTTCATTGTAAAACGTCTGGTAATTTTCAAAATAAAAGATAATTGCAGAGATGCGATTTCTTATCTATATGCATTACGTCAATACATGTGACCTTTCCTCCCAGCATTGTTGAGAAGTACAGCCGTGTGTTTTTCATGGCTTTAATCCTGATAGTGGAGAGGAACAACAACATATGACATCAAATGTGATCTCCTCCTTGGCATAAACAAACCGGGACCTTTGAAGTCTGGAGGGATTTTGTGAGTCCGGTGAGGAGGATCACAGACGAGTTGCTCCGCCGCAGAGATTCCCCGGTGTAGATTGACGCACCGCAAAGCACGCGAGTAAACCGTCCCGCTGCCATTCCGCTCCACTGATGCCTTGAGTGTGGATTCAGGGTGTGACGTACCAGCATAATTAACAACACGACACATCTTAAACTCTTCACGTCTAACATCTTTTGTGGTTCTGTGTTTCTCCAGCTTTAAGCCTTGCTCTGCCTCCATCATGTCGTCACGGGTGTTGCTGCGGCAGCAGCTAATGAGGGAACAAGCTCAGGAGCAGGAGAGGCGAGAGGCCCAGCAGCAGGCCTCTGTCTCTCAGCTCCGAGCCTCTGATTCCACTCCAGCCATCTCCGTCAGCCTGGCCACAAACGGGGCCCGCCCTCCTCCTGCTCAGGTGCCTGTGGAGGTGCTGAAAGTAAGGCCGCCTGCTTCTGCATAGTACTCAAGTGTCATTTAAAAAATAATTCGGTGCTGTAACTCATTTAAAAGCGTGGTTCGCTGAAAAAACATGTTTAATGATTGTGACTCACTGAGGTTTTCATTCAGGCCGAACATGAAAGTATTCTGTGATGATAACAGACGGTGAAATGCTTGGATTTAAAAAGTCTCACACGTCTACTTCACACTGACTTGGCGTTCAGGGCCTCGCCGACCTTGACTTGCAAATGTTTTTCCGAGTGCCGCTTGCATCAAATTAAAACTGAACAAGGTGTTGAAATCATGAGAAAGTCACCGCATTCTCCTCTTCTTAGTATTTTATACAGGATGTTCAGAAATCGTACAGGTTTTGGAGTAAAGGTATGTAACAAGTATTGAAACGGTTCAGGTGCAGACCCACTTGGAGAACCCCACCAAGTACCACATCCAGCAGGCCCAGAGGCAGCAGGTGAAGCAGTACCTGTCTACCACTTTGGGCAACAAGGCGGTGACTCAGACCCTCGGCGTGTCGCCGGTCCCACAGTCCAGTTCGGCCCCTGAGGTCGGCCCTTCTGCCAGCAGTGCCCCTAACAGTCCCATGGCTCTGCTCAACATCGGATCCAACAAGGAGGAAGTAAGGGGAATTCCTGCTTTCTTACCAGTGGTTTGATTTCTCCTGTGTGAGTTTCATTTGCTTGTACAGCAGATTGCCCAACGCTGCTGGTCGTTGGCCTTCCTGCAGATCTGCACGTCGTTTTGAGGAAGTTAAAAGTGGATCCCCTTGCTCATTTTTCTTTAATTAGTTTGTTATAGCATGTTAAGCTGGAAGCTCCCACTGCAACGATGCAAGCCTTCTGATCATCACACCCCTGTTAGCCTGTTGTCACAATAGCATGTTAAATGTTGCACCTCCTCCTATTTACTGACCTCCTCGGAGCTCCTGCTTTGGGTTCAGCACTTCTGTTAGAAGTGCTGTGAGTTTTTAGCCTGTTAAAGGCTAAAAACTCACAGCATGTTGCCTTAATGAGAACGAACATTCACCTGTGGGTGTTTGTCTTTCATGTAGATCGACGATGTGATCGACGACATTATTAGTCTTGAATCCAGTCTGAACGATGACATCATTACGCTGATCGACTCAGGCCTGCAGCTGCCCAGCACGGTATGATAAACAACGCTTTTATTTGATTTTCTTTTTGCTACTTCCTCTAAAATTCAGATGTTGGATGACAGAAAACTCCAGGTTTGGTCTTAGTACGTGTTCTAAAGTCGGGGTGCTTTTTCTGTGAATGCACGTCCCTTTTCTGTGAGGAATTCTGAATCTGTGGGAGCAAACATACATTTGTGTCACTTTCTTACTATTTGCCACAGACGTGCTGCCTGGGCGGGGTAAAGCTATCAGAGGGGGAAGTGAGACAAAGTGGATTTTGCTGACTAGATAGTACAGCAGTCGGTTAAACGGTAGTTAGGACAGTCGCAACAGAGGGCCAGAGAGAAAATGAGAATTATGGTGATCCTTTTGGAAGACAAGAAGAAAGTCAGTGAGGTAAATCTGCTCTTTTGCTTTTGGAAAGAACAACAAGCGTCACCCAGCCTTGGTATTCAGGTAGAAAGATTAGATTGTTTGCTGTCCTCGAACAGCTTCAGTTAACTGAAAAGTTTCCGTTCTTATTGCCATGTGCAGCTTTCAGAAGCAATCTGTTCATATTTCAATTTTGGTTTCATTTCCAATCATAAAAGACAATTTAGTTTACACAAAAACCATTTACATAGTTTAGTCCCATCCTGTGTGTGTGTGTGTGTGTGTGCGTGTGCGTTAAGGTTTGGGTTAGGCGCAATCCTGTCACTAAAATGAATTCAATTCAAAGATAATTAATTAGACTTGCTAAGGGGGAGAGGGAGGGAGGGAGGGAGGGAGAGAGAGTGAGAGAGAGAGAGAGAGAGTGCGAGAGCGAGAGAGTGCGAGAGCGAGAGAGCGAGAGAGAGAGAGAGAGAGAGAGAGAGAGAGAGAGAGAGAGAGAGAGAGAGAGAGAGAGAGAGAGAGAGAGAGAGAGAGAGAGAGAGAGAGAGAGAGAGAGAGAGAGAGAGAGAGAGAGAGAGAGAGAGAGAGAGAGAGAGAGAGAGAGAGAGAGAGAGAGAGAGAGAGAGAGAGAGAGAGAGAGAGAGAGAGAGAGAGAGAGAGAGAGAGAGAGAGAGAGAGAGAGAGAGAGAGAGAGAGAGACCCACAATCTGTGTGGCAAAGCAGCCAGCAACGTGTATAAGCAACTTCCTGTTTGGACATTCAGGCTCCCGTAGCAGTTCTCTACATTTATAGCAGCTCTGCTCATGGACTGGTCGATTTAGTGGAATATTAATTTTAACATGTTTTAAATTTGTGTTTGAAAGTTATAAGTAATATAAGTAGCCAGAACATTCTTATGATGGTCTGATTAGATTCTAGTAAAACCCTCCTGCTGTCATGTTGGGGACCCCCCAGGACAGGGGATGGTTGATGCTTTATCCTTCAGGATCCTTGTGGCAGGGGTGAGGTGGTGCTCAATCCCCCCCAAAAAACACCTGGGGTCTATTGGACCCCGTTAGGAATGCAGATGGTTGGAGAAAAATAGCAAACACTACATTTCAGCCAGAACTCCAAACAGAGGGCTTGCTGCAGCAGGATTAGTCAAGGAACTGAGAGAAAGGCAAGCAAAAGTCACACAGTGAACAAATACTGTGTCCATTGGACCCCGCTGGGACTGCTGGGGACAAAATTCTGATCAAGACTCATCAAAAGCTGACAGGAGAACTTGCTACATCTGGATTAGTGAAGAAGCTGTGGAAAAGTAATGAACAACACACCTGGGATCCACCTGAGCACATTAGGAACGCGGGAGGGTTAAGCGTCACTGAACAGCACCACTCTGCCACCTGCTGACATAAATCTTGTTAAATTGCGAACTTCTGCTGTAAAAGTATGTGCTTTAAAGACACTTCTGAAGTGAGTATTTTGAGACCCATAATGCAAGGTGAAAACTGATTATATTATGCTCTCTAGTGTGCCCTGCTGAGTGACGCTCTTATTTTGAAAAGCTAAAATAAGGAATCAAAGCATTTTTCCCAATTTAAGGAGTAAAGATATTAAAGGCTGTCTGATATGTTTTTTTAAGGCCAGTACCGATTTTTAAAGATTTTTGTTGCCGATATCTAAAGCCGATTATTAAGGCTGATATAAATGCGTTTTAGCAGCACATTTGTTGTGAAAGGCAACTGAACACTCACTGTGTGCAATATAAATTATGTAATAATTCAACAAGTCAATACATCTCTTAATATTCATTGAACTTCAAAAATAAAACAAGCTTAAAACATTAAAAAAAACTGTGTTGGGGTCCTTCGGGTCCTTTCTTCAGTCTAGTAATGGTGGCAGTTGGCCACACGGGTGCCTGATTTTTTTGTTGTTGTTTTTTTATCGACTAAGATAATTTCAGCCGATATAGAAAAAATTGAATATATTGGCCCGATATACCCTTCGGCCTCTAAATGATGTTAAATAATAGTGACTTTTCGTAATGAAGCTAATGTGTTTGTGGTTGTAGCTCCCTGGAAATCTGCTGGATGTTTACCACAGCCCTGGGATGGCGGTCCCTACTCTGGCAGTCAGCAACTCCTGCCCTGCTGACCTTCCTAAAATTAAAAGGGAACTTTCTGGTAAAGAGGCAACTTCGCTGGATTTGATTTGCACTGAAAGAGCGTGTGAGTGCGATTGGTCGTGGCGTCACGTGTTTTCTGTTTCAGATGCAGATGCGAAAGCGCTGTTGAAGGAAAGGCAGAAGAAAGACAACCATAACCTCAGTGAGTGTTTGACTCTTTAATGAAGGACCTCTAACTGAATGTGACAGGATGCAGCAGCAGCACATGGCAGGTTTACAGACTTAATTAAAAAGTCATGCTGGGATTTTGTTTCAGTTGAAAGAAGGAGAAGATTCAACATCAATGATCGCATAAAGGAGCTGGGTACTCTGATACCCAAGTCAAGTGACCCGTAAGTTTTTTACTTTTGTTCTCCAGTCGTTTCATTTTTATGCGCGTGTGACAGCTGTAAAAATGCATCCAAGTTCCTGTTACTGTTTATTTAATTTCCCCCCCGATGGCGCCACAATGACGTCAGTGAGATGCGCTGGAATAAAGGCACCATTCTGAAAGCTTCAGTGGATTACATCAGGAAGCTGCAGAAGGAACAGCAGAGATCCAAGGATGTAGAAGTGAGACAGAAAAAGCTGGAACAAGCCAACCACATTCTGATGTTACGCATTCAGGTCAGTGAAGCCCCACGCACACTTCTCTTCAGTAATAATACATATTAGATATGTACTGTGGTCCTAAAACGGGTTACTATTTCACTTAAATCAGTGAAGTTGGTGGTTTCCACTTTCACCTCTTCTAGAATCCACTTCTGTCGTCTGTAAGTGGATCTAAGGCTTGTTGAGGAGCAGGAGGATGTAGCAGCGTGTAGTCATCAGCCACAGCCGGAAGGCAAAATGCTGCGTGCGTATGTTTGTCCTTCTGTCAGCAAAATAGCTCCTGAACCACCGGATGAACGCAGTCAGTGGATGTTCCTCCCCAGCTGAGTCATTTTTGGAGTCTACTCCATTCAAGATGGCCGGCTGCCACAGCTAATTTATCTTAGAAAACGTAAAAATGGCTAAACTGGACCTCTGAGCTAAGGTTTGGTGTTGTGGTCAAGATTCTGTCTCAACATAAACTCTTGGAGGCTGAGAGGACGATCAAGGAGGTTTGTGGATGTGGTGAGAGAGAACAAGAAGGTGTGAGGGTAGATGGGACTAAATGGAGATAGATGATTGGCTGCGGAGACTCCTGAAGGCACAAGCCCGATGAGAGAAGATCATAGCACAAACTGTGAGATTGTGCACGGCGTTATTTTAACCAAAGGTTCTTCCTTTATCAGCGTAAAATCATCCTAATATGTAGTCTGTCTCGACCCATCCTGCAGGATTATCCGGGTTAAATATTCCAACTTGAAGTCAGGGCGGTTTAAATCTCACCAGAACATGGTCTTTTGTTTGATTTTTCAGCCTCTTTAGTGATTTTAACTCTGAATTTCTGCATGCTGATGTTCTGGACAGGAGCTGGAGATGCAGGCGCGGCTCCACGGACTCCCAGCCTCGGCCGGCGTCTCCTCCGGTTTGGGTTCTGATCCTTCCCTGCTGCAGCAGCAGGCCGCTCAGCAGAGCAGCCAGCCAGTAGCAGGAGCCTCCACCCAGAACCTCGTGGGCCTGGGAGCCATCAGACAGCCTCTGCCGACCTCTTTTCTGTCTCCTCCCTCCTCGGACTCCCCTGCAGGAGTCACCATCAGCAGCCCGCTGGACCTCGGCAGTCTGAGCTTTGCTGAGCTCGATGACCCGTCCGCCTCGGCGCTGTACCCCGACGTCGGTCTGGGAGACATTCTAATGGACGACGGGTTGGCCCTGTCTCCAGACCGGGTAGCCGAGCCGCTGTTTTCTCCTCTGTCACCAGGTGCCTCAAAAACCAGCAGTCGCAGGAGCAGCTTCGACATGGACGAGGACTTGTGATGAGTCCTGTTTGGTCAAAGAGCGTCTGTAGGGACACGAATGTCGGCATCCTTCCTAACGAGTCTTGTCGGGGACTGAACCTGAGCTGTCGTAGAAACCATACTAACTCCAGAGGTGGAATCAGAACTACTTTGCCATACACACGTATTTACCATAGTTCCTGCTTGGAACAGGTCACATGATCACGTCTGAGTTTATAGAGGCAATCTTAATAACATGGATTATTGTATAATAGGCATGGACCTAGCATTAAGAAATGAAACGTTCTTTAATAGAGATTTTAAGGTTTATTCAGAGATATAAGAGGGATGTCTTTATTTTGACTTGGAGATCTAATATACATTTATTATGTGTGATGAGAAAAGCTGTGAGGTTTGTTTCCGTGACCACGTTGGCATTACAAACACACTAAGAGACGCCAAATGTTTGCTTTTCCTTTATCTGGCTGGAATCAGGGTTTGTCAGGATCAGTCGCTCTCCTCACCAGCAGCTACTGAAGGGATCCTTGTTAAGTGAATTGGCACATTGTGAGATATTTACTGCATATTGTATATAAGAGTATTTTATTTAGAGCAGTTTTATTGCACCTTACTTTACGGCAGTCTATGCATTTTATGAAAGCTTTGTGTCTGTTTTTAGCAGCGCTCCAGCGAGCGGACAGAGGCCACCCAGGCTGCACCATCATGGATGCTAGCAGCGATGCTGCTGCAGCTAGTTAGCCAAAGCAGGATTTCTTCCAGAGTAGCTACAGATCACAAATCAACATTTTACCTTTCAACACATCGTCAGCGAGTAGAAAGGCAGCGGTATGTGTACACTTCACAACAGTACTGTAGTTCATCTTTTTTATACCTGATAGTTTGATAAGTGGTTTTTCATGGCTAATTTCTGTGTTGTCACTGGTTTTTGTCTTTATTAACATTTGTGGTCACAGATTGTTTTTCTACCGAGTTGTGTTTGTGTTGTTTTGGACGATCACCTGCTATTTCTGAAACGCATTATTGCTTATTTTGGTGTGAATTTGAGAGGGTTTGACTCTCTTTAAAAACCACTAGTCTCACCTCTTAAGTAAAGTAACATGAGTAATGTGTGACTGACTGTCAGGTTGAACAGGCACAAAGTAAGAATCTAGTTAGTCAGATGCTCGGTGCAATCATGAATGTGTGTACAAATCCTCTCTGATGTAGTGTTTCTCTCCGAGGGGCAGTCACAGCAGCCAGAAACCTCGTGTTTAGGGTCTTAAAGCAGCCCGGGCTCTTCAGGCAGCAGAACTCGGAGCTGCTCAACTCCGTGGCACACCGAGTCGCGCCGAGTCATGATGTGTCTAGTGCTCATGATCCTGCTCATATGCAACTTTTACTAAATGATCTCCCAAGTGTCAAAAGCAGACATATATTTGAGTTTTAACATTGACTGTTAACCATGAACATATGTGTCTTGTCCCTGTAAGTAGGCTTTCAGAAGATTTTAACAAATAAATGATTCTTTTCTCTTTTTTTTCATTTTTTTAGGCTTGCATCTGTTTTTTAGTTGTTGTTTTTTTTTGGCTCACTGATATTAAATATTAGTGGTAAAGCATTTGAGAGATCTCCATAGCGAGGTCCAGGCACTCTGTGACTGGCAGGCAGATGTCACAGACGCTGCAGTCGCACACGAAGCACCCCCCACACAGGTCACAGCTGTGGGTGACAGTCAGAAGAGGATGCATGGTGGGGGGCTCGCAGCCGCACAGGGACCAGACGCACATGTGGCACCCTCTAAATGTCTCCAGCAGACAGTCCAGAGGACGACAGAACAGGCAATGCAGCAGGACCGCAGCACAAATATCTCATGTAGGGAAGAAGGATGGGAGAGTAGTGAGACAATGAAACGAGAGACGGCTGAAACAGAAATGAATGATTTGCCCCTTTTCAGATTACAGATTTTTCACACGTTTGGATCAGATTTACTCAATATAACCAGACCATCACACTACCACCACCATGCCTGACTGTTGGTATGAGTTAGTTTTACTCTGGATGACACAAGACTCTCCTTCCAGAAAGATCCACTCTTATCTCATCGGCCATATTTACCCAGAAGTTTTTAGGATCATAAAAGTACTGTTTGGTAAATGTGAGATGGGTCTTTGTGTGGTTTTGGCAGAGGCTTTGGTCTTGGAACTTTTTACACATTGGCCGTTTTCCCCCATCTCTTATTGTTGAACCCTGACCTTTGACCTTAACTTAAACCAAGTGATGCCTGCAGGACTTTCAATGCTCTGGGTAAGTTTGATCTAAAATTGGATATGAGATCATTATTTTAAAACTACTTTTTACAGGTGCCCGTCATAAAATTAGATTATCAAGACAAAGTTGATTTATTTCTGTAATTTTATTCAAAAAGTGAAACTTGTATATTAGATTCATTCATGACACACAGACTGATATATTTCAAATGTTTATTTCTTTCATGTTGACGATTATAACTGACAACTAATCCCAAATTCAGTATCTCAGAAAATTATAATATCAATTAAGACCAAAACAAACAAAAAAATTTAGAAATGTTGGCCAACTGAAAAGTATGAACATGAAAAGCATGAGCATTACAGCACTCAACATTCAGTTGGGCTCCTTTGACCTGGATTACTGCAGTCCATCACTCTGTGGCTCTGCTCAGGTGTTATGAGAGCCCATGCTGCTCTGATAGCGGCTACAGCTTTTCTGAATTGTTGGGTCTGGCATATTGCATCTTCCTCTTCACAACACCACATAGATTTCCTATGAGGTTAAGGTCAGGCCAGTGTGCTGGCCAATCAAGAACAGGGATACCATGGTCCTTAAACTCTCCCGTTGGAAAATAAGATCTGCATCTCCATGAAGGTGGTCAGCAGCAGGAAGCATGAAGTACTCAAACTTCCTGATAGACGGCCGTGTTGACCTTGGACCTCAGAAAACACAATGGACCAACACCGGCAGATGACATGGCGCCCCAAACCATCACCGACTGGAAACTACACTGGACCTCAAGCAAAGTGGATTCTGTGCCTCTCCTCTCTTCCTCCGGACTCTGGGACCTTGGTTTCCAAAGGAAATGAAAAATTTACTTTCATCAGAAAACATAACTTTAGACCACTCAGCAGCAGTCCAGTCCTTTTGTCTTTAGCCCAGGTGAGATGCTTGTGATGGCGCCTCTTGTTCAACAGTGGCTTGACACAAGGAATGCGACAGCTGAAACCAGGTCTTTCACACATCTGTTCTTGAAGCACTGACTCTAGCTGCAGTCCACTCTTTGTGACTCGCCACATTTCTGAACGAGTTTTGTTTCACAATCCTCTCCAGGGTGCGGTTATCCCTATTGTTGTACACTTTTCTACCACATCTTGTCCTTCCCTTCACCTCTCTGTTAATGTGCTTGGACACAGAGCTCTGTGAACAGCCAGCCTCTTTAGCAGTGACTGACCTTTGGTGTCTTGCCCTCCTTGTGCAAGGTGTCAGTGGTCGTCTTTTGGACAACTGTCAAGTCAGCAGTCATCCCCACAATTATGTAGCCTACAGAGCTAGACTGAGAGACCATTTAAAGGCTTTTGAAGATGTTTTGAGTTAATTAGCTCATTAGATTGTGGCACCAGGGGGTCTTCAATATTGAACCTTTTCACAATATTCTAATATTCTGAGATACTGTATTGAGGATTTTCATTAGTTATCAGTTATAATCATCAAAATTATATAAATAAATATTTGAAATATATCAATCTGTGTGGAATGCATTAATCTAATATACAAGTTTCACTTTTTCAATGGAATTACTGTTTCTCTAATTTCCCTCTGGGATTAATAAAGTATCTTTGAACTGAATTGAATAGAATAAATCAACGTTGTCATGATAATCTAAGTTTATGATCAGCACCTGTATATTTATTTAGGGCACCTTGTCCAATAAGGAAATGTGTTTGCTGGATGGTTTTGGAGCATCAAAATAAAAGAAATGTCCAAGGGGGCAAATACTTAACAGCGTTGAATGCTTACCAACTCCATCTGCCTCTGAGTGAACTCTGGCAGTCGTCAGGCTTTCCTGACCTCCTGCTGGTGCGAACGACGGGCTTGCTTCAGGAAGTCTCTTGGTCTCTGCGGAGGATGGCAGCAGGACGTGCAGAGGTCTTGGCTGATCTGTTTTCACAGATTTCGTACTGTGGATGTACTCTGCATCTGTCCAGCCAGTTTTAGAGTTCGTCTGCACATCGTGTTCTGCAGGAGAGTCCTCTGTGTCCAAATATTAAAATGAACAAAACAAAACTCCAGTAAAACTCTGGAATCACATAAATGAATCAGCCCACTTACTTGTTCCACTCACAGGGGCTGAGGACCGTCCAGTGTTGTCGGCGGAGATCTGTTCTGACAAACTGTTGACGTCTGTTAAAGATCCTGAAGGACAAGAAAAGGGTTCAGCTGCAGGCAAAATTTGTTTTTAATCCCCGGTTCTGAGTAAAGGTACCTGTTAGAGTTGTGGCGTTGTCGTTTGACTTTGAGGCAGAGATATCGGAATATGGAATCATTGGCATCTCCTCATCCTTGTTTTCATCCATAGTTGTGGAATACAGTTGGTCCTCCATCATGGCATTTCCTCTGAAAGGTCATCTGTGTCAGACTTCTTAGGAGGAACAACACAAATTAGAGTAAGTGAAATAATCTGCCACTGACTGAGTTTGTACAGAAGTCTGCAAGAAGTGGCCCACATAGAAATATTATTTATGTTCTCATATGTGAATGAAAATGAAACACTACTAGATTTTTTCTTGACACTTCAGAGGTTCTGTCAGATCGATAACTGAGACTTTTCAGCTGTTAGTGATGAGTGGACATCTTGGAAATTGCACAGTAGTTAATCAATTATTAATCTGCATTTTGGCAACATTGTGTTTGAAAAGTAGATGAAAAGCGCCGTGCTGACATCCTGACAGCTAAATGAGAGAGAAATTATGATGTTGCTGTCATTAATCATTCATGCCCTCTAATAACATTTACATTGTGTGACACTGTGGGTATTTTTATTCAAATTCATCCTTTCACAATATTTTCTTTAGTGTTAAAGACCAACTATTAAAATAACCATCCATATTAACCAGAATATAGCAATGTGTCAAGCTGAGCATGTCAATAAAAACATTCTGGGATCTTTAAAACTGGTAATCTAATTAGTTTTATTTGGGACTACATTTTAATTATTTTCAAATGTGCTTTTAAAATAAATTTGTTGATCACTGATAAACTAACCCTAACCATGCAGAAAAACAGCAGCTTGTTTCATTTTATTGCCAGCTTCTGAGGCTTTTGAGGAAGTAAATCATACTCACTCTGTATGTCGCCAACCAGGGTCTAATCGCAGACACAGCATTCAGGGAACTGGAAATGTAACTTTATCAAACAGCATCTTTCATCCCTTCATCCCTCACTGTTTCTCTGTACCTATCTCTCTCCCTTTCTCTCTCTCTCTCTCTCTCTCTCTCTCTCTCTCTCTCTCTCTCTCTCTCTCTCTCTCTCTCTCTCTCTCTCTCTCACACACACACACACACACACACACACACACACACACACACACACACAAACTGAGGTATCACATGAGCATTTGGGTATATCATCGCAAAAAAGAGCAAAAGTTCTTGTACTAATTGTGCTAATAAAAACACATGTTTCTCTACTAATATGAGATGTTGTTGTTATTACTATAAATATTCAGTGATATTTGATATTTATGTTGAAAATTGTGTTTATTTTGTGCAAGATAAGACTTACAAAATATAAAATGTAATTTTGTGTTAGAAATATATGAAGACGGCACCAATTGGCAGTAGGTTGATTAGTTTCAATTTATCACCATAGAAGAAGAACACTGATACGTCACGCTTCCGAAAATTGTCGAATGTAGCCGATTGTACGCGATGTGACATCCGCGTCAATGTTAGCATAATAGAAATGGTGGAGTTGCAGGATTTTCGCTTCGTATACTAGATACCTGTCTGCTGTCGGTGTGTTTCAATTTCAGATTAAAGACCGAGCGAAATAAAAAAATGGTTAGTATTTTAAATAAGGTTTTTCTCATGATAAAATGATTTAGAGACACCACTAATGTAGCTCGGCCCAGTTAGCTTCCTGTTGTCTGACTTAGCTTAGTAACGTTGGTCCGTTTAGTTATACTCGCTTGGTAATACGGTTTGCAAAATTATAAAACTTCTTTTTTAGAGAGAATAAAAACTTTTGATCGAGGTTATCAGTTAATGAAGTTGGTCAACAAAAGTTTTTTACTTCTTTAATACAAGCTAACTTTTGCGCCAACATTTTGGTAAACGTTTAAGTTATTCTGAGCTTTATATTTCTGAGTGAGTCAGAGCTGCGCTGCTCATGTATTATTGTAAACTTTCTCTGCTGCCACTTCAGTTCCAAACGCAACATACCCTTTGTGTTCATGAAACTGTCATAAATGTCAAGTTGTCTGTTTCATCGGATGTAAACAATCCGTAAGTTACTCAGGAGTTGTACACGTTTAGGGTACCTATTAATAACCTATTAAAACGTAAGTAAATATTTAGTGCAGCGGCCAAAACAAGAGCAGTCACAGTAGCAAGTAACCGCAGACCAGTTTGATTCATTATTTATTTTTCACTCTCCAGGACAGTGAATTTTCTGACCTTGACCCTGCACCAGGCCCTGAGGCCAGCAGTATGGAGGGGGAAAATGCTCCCCTTTACTGCATTTGTCGTAAGCCGGATATCAACTGCTTCATGATGTAAGTTCACACCCAGTCCCGCTGTCTACTAGGATAAGTGTATGCTATGTACTCTTGATTTTTACCTTTGTTTTGTGCTGTTAGTGGCTGTGACAGTTGTAACGAATGGTTCCACGGGCACTGCATTAACATCACAGAGAAGATGGCCAAAGCGATACAGGAGTGGTACTGCATGAACTGCAGAGGTGGGGAAGAAACACGCTTATTGCAGCGGTTGCTGATTTGTTGAGTTAGTTTCAATTATTTATTGTTTATTCTTTGGGTGATGGTGGGCAGAGGACAACCCAACTTTGGAAGTAAAATATAGGTCAAAGAAAAGTCGTGACAGGGAAGTTGATTCTGACAAAGGTGAAAGACAGTACAGCACTCCGAGCACCCCGGACTACAGGAGCGAACGCCGCCGTGGATCTAAAGTAAGCTCCATCATTATGACTAATCAACAGAATGTAAAAGTTAAAAATGATAAATTAAGGTAAATAAGAATGAGTTGACACGTAGTGCATTTAGCTTTCAACCTCTGATGTTGGTATATTATTGTAATCACCTTCTTCAGGTTAAGCGTTCGGTTCGTATGTGTGGGGAATGTGAGCCCTGCAGGAGGACTGAGGACTGTGCCCAATGTGATTTCTGCAAAGACATGAAGAAGTATGGTGGACCTAACAAAATCCGACAGAAGTGCAGGTTCAGGCAGTGTGAAGTTCGAGCCAGAGTAAGTCCAGCTTGTCTCTGGTGGTTCTGTTTACTTTGCTGTTGCTGCACCAGAATCCCACATCAAACTTGTTGTAACAGAAAATGCTGCGAGTGAAGGAGGAGGAATTCTCTCTTCGTGAAAGACGGGAGAACTCCCACCACAGGCGGAGGCGATACTCGGACGACTACGACAGCGAGGAGGATCTCTACCAGCAGTACAAGGCAGCAGGGCTGGAGGCCAGCATGGTGAAATGATGCCACAGCCAGTCTGTTAACGCAAGTGTTGTCAGTCATTCACTTAATCTCAACACAGCTTCACTCTTTCCTCACACAGTTGTGGGGTAGTGATGATGAAGATGATGAAGAGCCGGCTTTCAGTCCCGTCCTGCGTAAGAAAGCTATAAAGGTGAAGCACGTCAAGAGACGAGAAAAGAAGTTTGAGAAGAAAGTAAGTCACCTCCTTTAAAAAGATGTTATGACTTCAAACGCTGCTCAACTCTGACATGGTGATCAAATGTAAGCTAACATCCTGTCTGGTTATGTTGTTTTTATTAAATGCAGAAAGAGTCGCGTCGCCACAAGCAGAAACAAAAGCACAAAGACAGGAACAGACACACTGAGAGGAGCGATTGTCGGGACAGTGGAGGGATGCATCAGTGTCTCGGTCCAAACTGTGTAGAAGCAGCAAGACCAAAGTCCAAGTACTGTTCTGAGGACTGTGGCATGAAATTAGCAGCCAAGTAAGAGTTCTCATGTGTCACATAGTTTTAGTTTATTCATTGTCTACTGCTGCCTTGCTGCTCAGACTGTGGTTCAGATTTTTCATTCAGCAGCATGATGGAGACATGTGTTGGGTTGGGCATCGCTTGATTTTGAAAGATTCCGATTCCAATTCTTCGTTTCGATTCCGGTTCCTATCGATTCCCGATTCTTTCAAGACATTCCATGTTTTACATGAGCCAGCTAACCACAGGTCCTACTTGATGAAATAATCTTAAATTCAACATGAATTTTAATTCTATGAACAACAGCATCACCTTCATTTAGACAAAAACATGTTTTGGAGAAAAAAAGAAAAATACTTGCAGCACAACCAGTGTGTTTGTTTCTGACCACAACCAAAGTCTGGAAGAAGCCTCTGGGATGAGAGGCTAAATGTCTCCAACAGATCCAGAAACGTCCAGCTGTTTCCAGCTAAAACTCTCAGGATGATCATGTCCAGGATGACTGACCCCAAGATTCCACTACCTCCGCTTCGCCCCCGCCTTCCGCAGCCGCTCGCTTCCGAACTCAATTTTTACTGGTACCCGCTCTACAACGGCTCCGCTCCGGTGCGGAGACCTGAGGTGCGCAAAACGGCATGCGCAGGATTTTTGAGATCTTGCGATACAGTCCGAAAAATAAACGCGGAAGTTAGATCCAAACACCCGTTGTGTGGGAGAAGCATCGAAAAGAACTGTTTAATCTGCCCATCATTTGTGTTGAGAGATCAGCCGTGTTTGGATCAACAAAGTGCGACTACTTTGATAGTAGAAACTGTATTTATGGCTTACTTTTGTGCATTTAAACTTCAGCCGCCACTGATAGTTGTTAAAAGTTGTTAAACCTGTGCATATGAAACAAAAAACGCTTTTTGTTGCCTGTGGAGGTGCTCCGGCGTCCGGCAAAAATAATTGATCCTATTTTTGCCGGATGGCGGAACGGCGGGCGGCGCACTGCGCCGCACGGCCGCAGTAGTGGAACAGCTCTGATTGACTACAACGGGACCGTTTTTGCTGCGGAGTTTGTGCCGGAGCGGAGCGGAGGTAGTGGAATTTTGGGGTGAAAACTACACCTCCATGCTGCAGCAGCATTCAGTCAGAACAGGAAGTGAAACTTAAACGTAGCTGCTGTCAGTAACAATAACAGATTTTAAACATTAAAACTCAACAGAAATAGTTCAGAAAGGAAATTAAAATGTTATTTATTATTATTTTTATTATTATAATTATTATTATTTATTTTAGAAGAAGCTGGTGTGGTCCACCACAGAGAAAGCTGCTCTAGCATGATGACTTTAATTGTACAGGTTATTGTTCAGCCTTCTGATGCTCACACACACACACACACACACACGAGTGTTGGTGAGTGGCTGCGTCTGACTGCTGACGCTCCGTGTGTGTTTTTATTTCTGCAGTGAGACAAACTCACCTCACACCGTCCAGAGTTTGTTCTTTAAAGCTTCTATTAAATCCACCGTGTTGACGTATTTAACAAGTTTCCTCTACGCTGCACGAGTTAAAGTTTACATCACGGAGTAAACGTTTGGCAGACACGTTTTGGGTGGGGGGAGGGGGGATTCGTGCTGCACACAGACAGCTGGCGTGATCAGCTCTGAAAAGCGTTGATCACAATTTGCAGATCACGTTTATTTTTCACGGAGATCGGCCGCGGGTTCCTCTTCCGTCGGCATTCTAGGAATCAAAATAAAAAACTTTGAATGATTCTGGGAAAAACTAACAGTTGGAACCGGTTCCAATCGATGCACGATGCCCAACCTTTACCATGACCAGCGTAATATGAATAAATAAAATAGTCATTAGTATACATCGAAACACAAATTGTAGTAAACAAAGGTCAGAGGTCAGAGCGCCACAGACTGTGTCTGGGTTTTGGAGCTGCTCAGCTACCCAACCTGAAGGAATGACAGCTGGATGGCTGGATGTGGGATCTTTCTGAATGTAAAGTGAAACTTTCCTAAACGGGATTACAGGTGTGATCAAAACTAGCTTTCTCCATCCGGAGATGGAGATTTAGTGATTTTCGTGTCCTTTGACCCACAGCCGCATCTACGAGATCCTCCCTCAGCGTATCCAGCAGTGGCAACAGAGTCCGTGCATCGCTGAGGAGCACGGGAAGAAGCAGCTGGAGCGCATCCGCCGGGAACAGCAGAGTGCCCGACTTCGCCTCACTGAGATGGAGCGGCGCTTCCATGAACTGGAGGGCATCATCGCCAAAGCCAAACAGCAGGCGGTTCAGCAGGATGAGGAGGTGCAGCGCTGCACTTTGGAGCCACGTTTCTCGTGTGATGGCGCCACCTTTAGAGAGCAGAACAGTAACAGATTTTTGAGTTGCAGGTGAATGAAGGTGACAGTGAGGATACCGATCTACAGATTTTCTGTGTGTCCTGTGGTCATCTAATCACTCCGAAAGTGGCACTGAGACACATGGAAAGATGCTACGCTAAGGTAAACCCTTCAGCAGCGTGTGTTCTTCCACATGAAAATTAATCTCCTAACACACAAGCATACAATTCTTTTTCCGTCTCATCTAACAGTATGAGAGCCAGACGTCCTTTGGTTCTATGTTTCCTACAAAAATAGAGGGGTAGGCGAAACATTTCTGTTCTAAAGCACAACATTTAGGGAAATGTTCTCCCCAAATAAACATATTATCTCCCCTGAAGTGCCACAAGACTCTTCTGTGATGTGTACAACCCTCAGAGCAAAACGTACTGCAAGAGGCTTCAGGTCCTGTGTCCAGAACATTCTAGAGACCCAAAGGTTGGTGGCTAAAGCAGCAAAGTGTCCAGCATACAGATGTAAATAAAGCTGGGTTTCATCCCGTACTGTTTGGCATCCAGGTCCCGGTAGACGAGGTGTGTGGGTGTCCTCTGGTGAAGAACGTGTTTGAGCTGGCTGGAGATTATTGTCGAGTGTCCAAAAGGAAGTGCAACAAACATTACAACTGGGAAAAGCTTCGGAGAGCTGAAGTGGACCTGGAGAGAGTCAGAGTGGTGAGAACGGAGTCGCAGCTGCCTTTGGCTCAGAGGAAACACAGAGAAGACAAACCTAAGAATAAAAACACAGGCTGACAGTCCGTTCTCTTTGTTAGTACAACAACAACAATAACAACAACAATTCAAGTTATAAATAGAAGGATACACCTACCAGGAAGTGTTCAATGTGTTTCTTTGCTAGAGTCATTTAGTCATTTAATGTTTATCTCTGATAATGTGATAAAAACAACTATTAAACCCTCAGACCTGAGTTACCTGGTTGCCATGGGAACGTTGTTACCTAAATGTGGCATTTTTTTATGTATTCTCTGATGCAGAATAATAAATAAAATCATTGTTTTCATCGTGTTTTTGCACAGTGGTACAAGCTGGATGAGCTGTTTGAACAGGAGCGTAACGTCAGGACCGCCATGACTAACAGAGCCGGCCTGCTCGCCCTCATGCTGCACCAAACCATCCAGCACGACCCCGTGACCACGGATCTCCGTAGCAACAAGGACCGGTAGTCAGCCTCGTCCTTTGCTCTGTTTGGATCTACAGATCCGTGTACATAACATATTTTAATCACAAGAGATCAGAAGGTTTAGATTGATAACTGTGACTTGTTTTCTAAGGTCCTTTCAAAAACTGTGGATGATAATATATATTTTCCTCTCCGTGGCAGATTGAAGTTTTTCTGACTAGAAAACTGCAGATTTTTGAATCTGGTATTCTAAATAAACACCTTCAACAGATGATGTCTATGAGTGACGTTTGCATGCCACGGGGGCAGCCTACACAGAGGATCGCTCTGAGTCAGCTCCAAGTTACTCAAACAAAACCTTTATTGGAGTCCTGGAGATGGAGAGCATAACTGTTAGTCTAAGCTTTCAGGTCCAGGCATACTGACGCCGGCCAAACTGGGCTGGTTCCAGGATGTTGGTCTAAATGTGCAGAAGCAAAAATGACAGGCGCTGAAAGAAGCAATGAGTTCCAGCTGTGTGAACCCTAAGGTTTTCCTTCATATTTAGTCATTTGAAAAGGGAAGTTCATCCTCTTTCACCGGTAAGGGTTTACAGTTCAGGTCATATTAAAAACCATCTTTACCAGTTTCTAAAACAGCAGAATCCACCATGTTGTCGTTTATAAAACCAAAAGGGAATGTGTTATCTTACACCTTTCTGCTAATGGTTCAGGAGCGGATCAGATGTGTGGGTTAACTGAAATATTCTGGATGCGGAAACGTAAACGTAGCTTCTGACTGAATCTGCGGCAGCTCTCTTGTCTTCCCTCACTGCTGTGAGGAGCACACACATGCGGAGACAATGATGCTGTGCCATGAGCTGACACCACAGACTTTTGCCCCGCCCATGTGCTCGTAGACGTCCCCGTTCCTAAAAGTGTGTGTGAACAAATTATCGCTGCAGGACTAGATTGACACCACCCAGTCTGGTCTGTTCTGGCCCAGATGTGAAATTGCCATTAGTATCTTGAGCAGGGGCGGATTTAGCAATTTGGGGGCCCAAGGCGAACACAGACATGGGGCCCCTTACACTAAATTTTCGACAGTCTTACCTTTAACTGGATTTGCGAAACTCTCCCCTCTTCTGACATGAGTTATTTTCCCTTTTTATTAATCCTCCTCTTTTTTGCTGTATTTCTCTCCCTTTGAGTGCCTTCAATATTTGCTCTGCTTTCCTCTTCCTGTCAGTGCTCCTGTGCTTTAGCCGTAGTTATTTTTTTTTCTATTTTCCATTTTGGTCTATGTTTTCCTCCCTTTAAACATTTTCCATTGTCTTTCCTTTCTGCTTCCTTTTGATGTTTACATCGAAAAACGACGTCACTTTCAGAAGTGAAAATAAAAGCTTTTATGAAGCATGCTGCTTCTTTCTCTTATTGGAGCCACTAGGATAACTCCATTATATGTTTAATGTTTTGACTATCGCTTTGAGTTTGTTCCGAATGCTCCTGCCTCTCTTCTTATTCGTGGTCTTATGGCACTTGGCAAACAACCATTTGGTGCATTACCGCCACCAACTGGATTGGAGTGGAATGACTACCAATCACTTCCTGTTTGTGCATCGCAGTCTTAATAACCCTGTTATGACCATAATTATAACAGGGCCGCCTGGTATTTTTTTTAATCTTGTGGCTGTAAAATTGTAATAAAAAGTGCAAAGTGTGTGTAACTCTTCTCCTTTTTTCAGAACAACCTCAGCTTTCAGTGTATGGTTTGTATTTCCAAAACACTATAACATTTCACGAAAAGAAACGTGAAGCCACTTCTCCAGCTTCACTGGCTGCCAGTCAACTTCAGGGTTCATTTCAAGATCCTGGTTCTGGTCTATAGGGCCTTACATGGACAAGCACCATCTTACATTGGTGATCTTCTTAGTCCCTACACCCCCAGCAGGTCCCTGAGGTCCAGTGACCAAAGCCTACTGGTTGTGCAGCACCAGGCTAAAGACCAAAGGTGACAGATAATTTGCTCCTGTGGCCCCCAGACTCTGGAACTCTCTCCCCCTGTGCCTGAGATCAGTGGACTCAGTGGTCTCCTTTAAAAAGCAGCTGAAGACTCACTTGTTCAAGCTGGCTTTTGTATGACCTTCTTCACCACTCTCTCTTTATTCTGCTCTCCCCACCTATTCCACCTTCCTCAGGATCCACTGATTTCCCTCTTTCCTGTTCACTCTCTCTTTCTTAACATTTTTTCTTTTAAATCCCAGTTGTTTATTTTTGCTCATTTTAAATATATTTTTAAACATTTTCTAAATGCTTTTTTATATTTATATTTTTGTTTTTGTGAAGCACCTCGTGATTTTTATCTTGACAGGCGCTATAGAAATGATATTTTATTCTTCATCTTCTATTTAGAATTTATTTCTATTAAAGCCTTTAAAAAATCAGCTTAAAAGTGAAAAAAGCAAAAAACGGATTTGAATTTTTTACAGTTATTACTGAACAGGAACTTCAAAATTACTGGGCAAACAATTTAAACTTTGAACTGTAATGCATCTATTCTTAAAAAAGTGTGAACCAGTATCTTTTTTAGCAGTTTTTAAGACTTTATTTTTGTAAACTTTCAGACGTTTGTATTTGATGTGGTAGACCTTGAAGCAGTTTCTCTCCAGCTGCAGGCAGAGTCCTGCACATCTCACACTGCCATGGAGTGCTTCTCTTGCACACCGTGCACTGCTATACCAAAAACATTTGTTTTAGCAAAAATAATAATTTATTGTAAAAAGATAAATAATGCTGGAATGAAGCTGAATCTTACAATTATCAAATAGTTGAGGGTTGTTCAAATAAAATATAAAGACTGAACAAACGTTCATATCCTGGTTCACCGGAGATCTGTCCTTCTTCATGGTCACTGTCTTCAGATATAAGCCTTCTGGGACAACTAATAGATCGTGTTGATTTACTTTGAGGCATTTCTATAATTTCATGCTGGCTTCTTATGCTAATTGGCTTCTCCGTTCCATTATCCGCTTTCACCGCGGCGCTGCGCTCCGTTTCAATCAGGCTGTACAGCAGGATTTCCCCTCGTAGCGATATTTTCCCTAACTCTGATTGATTCATGCCATAGATCGTGGAAAGCTGCTTTTATGTACTTTTAAGAACCGTTGGAATTTCCTGGATCTGATCAGCCATTCAAAAGTTATAAAACGGAGCATTTTGGAAGACAAACTCAGCACGTCTCTGATCTTTGTTGTGATTCGGTGCGCTCAAGACAGGGAATCCCAGTGGCTACTGTAATGTATTGTATATGCACGAAAAGCCCCATTTTTAATCTTTTCAGCACTTTTGGAATTTTAATGATATCTTGAACGGTTCAGGAATTATGGTAATGAGAAGTGCGCATGTCCAATCCCGTCTGCGGCCACAGGTTGGTAATAAGAATATTGTGGCATTAACAGAGGGGTGCTGGTGGTCAGGGCTAGGGGGCCCCCCAACACAAGGGGGCCCCAGGTGGCCGCCTACCTATGCCTAATGGTAAAACCGCCTCTGATCTTGAGTACATTGGGTGTGTTATTGGGATTTTATAAATTCAATTTTTACATATATGTGTAACCTCAGCTCAGACAAAATTCAGGGGACCCTCTGCAATCTTGTGGAGACCTCTTGGGGGATCACTGACCCTAGATTGGGAACCACTCTAAAGGGTACAGTATAACAGAACCATTGTTTTCTAGTTTTTCGCCACTGGAGGGCATCAATTTCCTCTTCTCACTGGCATAAGCTGAACTTGTGCTGTAGCATACAGTCATCGGCTGTAATTAGGGGAGTGTGTACACGGTGTGTACAGTAGCGCCACGCAATGTGTATCAATTAGATAATTTTTTTTCAGCGGGAGAAATTGGGGGCGGGGCATGTGAGCGGGTCTCGCGCTCTACAGGCTTCCGTTTGAAGGTTAGAGGCCATGACAGAGCAAAGAAGCTGAGTAGCTGGTTGAGTGGGCTGCAAGGTAAACCCTCTAAAACAACAGAGAAATATTACTTTTATTTATCTTTCAATTTGGTCTGAGTTAACAAGGCTCTGTTTATGACAGCCAGTGAACGCACCACTGAAGACGAGAATTATCAAAGAGAACAGTCAAAGCAAGATAAACCCTTCCCCCATTTCCGCCCTCTTACGGCTTTTCCCTCATCTGGATTTTTAAAGCAGAAAAAAAATACTCAAGTCAAGATTTCTTTAATCCGGACTCATAGTCCAAACTTTGATCCTGGATAAAATTGCTTACACACCTATATATTTAAAGATGTTTCTGAAATACAGAGTAAGTCAAAGCCGAATAATAATCTTTAATCAGGCAAGCCAATCTATAAATGTACATATATGTTAACAAAGATATGTTTACATGTATATTTACATATATTGGACATGTATCTGTCCCGATCGTCTGTCCTTACTGACAAAGGAGACGTGAGCTGGATGTATTTATCTTGACTCTCCACAACTCTTTGTCCTCAAGACGTTTCCGCTGCCAGCGGTAGTTTAGCTTTAGCATAGCTCTGCCTCTGTAAGTTAAGGGAATTCTGCTGTAGAGGCTTTAGAAAGACACTAGACTTTTCTTCGAGACACTTAGAAAAATGTGTTTGAAAGGTAGAGTCAACAATAACTCTGCTGTTTAAAATTTAATGTACCGGCACTGAGACCTACCAAAAAAAGATGCTAATGCTAATTTTTGCAAACGTTAGTTGCTGTGGGCGTGTTGTGTCTTTATTGGCTGTTGCGTTGTGGATCGTTGATTGACGGTTCTTAGCCTAATCGTAATCGGTGATCACGAGTCAAGATAGGTAGTTTAGAGCTTAAAGGGGCTCCGGTTCCGCTAACGTTTATGTTCGGCGGCTATCAATGGTGGCTGCATTCCTATGCTAGCTAGTTAGCCGTGTAAGTTTACTGTAACTTCAGCTAACTGGTCAGACGGGATGCACGCTATAAAGAGTCTGTTGTATTTAATCTGTGTTTGTAAACAACTGTTATTTTGAAGGGTTTATCACAGGAAATTGAAGAGCAAAAGATTGAAACACCTGAGAGACCGGGAACAAGCGGCTCCACCATCTTGGCCCGTGAAGGCACCACGCTGTGAACGGGATGCGGGCTGGTCAGTAGAACCGCGTCTCTGCAGGGAAAACGACACTTCGGACGGCTTGTTTTATAGATTGGTGCACACATGAGCGTGGAAGGGGTGGAGAGGCCGCAGCTCCTTGGCAGCGAGCCAGTGGGAGGAGATGTGGGACAAAGCAACACCGAGGAGAATCCTGAGAAGGAACCAGCACCATCAGAAGGTCTGAAGGAGATACCCAGCTCCACCCCAGTCCTGCTGGAGGACACCCCTGAAGATGACAAAGATGGGGTTAAAGCTGCCGCTGGTGAACCACCAGTGGACTGGTTCGAGCCACTGGAAGAAGATGATGATGCTGTTAGTGCTGACCTACAGGACCCAGATGAAGAAAGCCTGGCAGGAGAAGCTGAGAGTGTGGCAGGCAGCGAGAGAGTCGCCTCAAAGATCCGTATGTAAGTTGATTTCTCTTACACTGGTTTATCCACTACATACTGTTTCTATGCAAATCAGTAAATTATTACCCATAATTCCACAACTGTAAACTTCAGACTGGAACGGGACTGTTTATGCTTCAGGTGCATGAATAATTCTGGATGAGATGAAGCACGTCTAAGGTCCTAATCTGACTAAATCTTGGGTGACTGGAAGATATTTGTTCCTCCTCGTCTTTGTGATTTTAGAATCCAGGGGTATCGGCGTAAGCGAGCCCACCGTGATGAGGGATGGATGGACTGCCCGTCGCTCGGAGAAGGTTGGAAACGGAAAGAGGTTGTCCGACGCTCGGGCTCAAGTGTTGGCCAGAAGGATGTTTACTACATGAGGTACAAACAGTGGTTATCTGTTTGGCTCAGGTGTCAGATGAATGCATGCAGTTTAAGATGCTCAGCTGGGGTTCGGATCAGCCATGAAAATCTGCTTGAAAGAAACGGCTGCAAAAGTAGTTGTTAAGAGTTTCTAACTGTTCTCCGTCCAGTCCGCAGGGTCACCGGGTGAGAAGCAGAGTGGAGCTGGCCACGGTGGTCCAGGGGAGCCTGGACTTGTCACACTTTGATTTCAAAACGGGGATGTTTCATGAGGGCAACGCCACGCCTTTCAGAATTCGACAGAGAGTCAAGGTGCTTTTTTAATCAGTCTCATCGGACAAGACTTAACGCTTGTTCTTCGGTCACATTTTAACACTGGTGTTGTAGAAAAAGGTTCGGGAGCGTTCTTCGTCAGAGTCCAGCTGGATGGAGAGAGGAGACGGAGCGGATACTCCGGACTCCTACCACAGACTCACCCCAAACATCAAACAGCAGCAGATCCAGACCAGCGTCTCCTGCAACAGCTCATCAGGAACTTACAAACCCAGCCACGAATACCAGCCGGTGGTGGAGAAAATCAAGCTTCCTCCTCCCTCCTCATCCCGGCTGCTCCCCCTTCCGTCAGTAAAGGGAGAATTCGGGGCAGAGGACAGTATTCTGTGAGTCTGTCGCTACTTGCGTTAATCTGTTTCTATATTTAGTCTTCAGCCTAGCTTAGAACATCACGAGTTATCTTGTTTGTCTGCAGGGTTTGTGCCAAATGTGGCGTTTCCTTCACGGGGACCTGGTACGACAAACAGAGGAAGAGGCCCTGCTGTCCGTCGTGCTGGGGTACGGGTGTGCAGACCTCACACTGAGCTACATGTGACCTACAATAAAAGAAACACTCTGAAACTTTCCCCTTTTCTCTGTTTCATTCATACAACAGAATCGTCAAAGTCTAAAGTGCATCCGCTGATCCGTTTCAGAAAGGTAAACCTGCTCAGCAGGAGCGCATGCTAACATGCTAACAGTTTTTACAGATCACCTCACAAACGATAACACGAGTGTGTGGCTGTTTGTCTGCTAGTGGATCCCGTGTGGTCAGTGTGTGGGGTGTCACAACTCAGTCAACTGTGGGCAGTGTGCCAACTGCAAACACGGACTTCAGAGCCCCGAAGCCAAGAAACGCGTGTGTCGGAAACGCAGGTGCATCTGCCCCATCCGCAAGGTGAGCCCGCGCTGTCGCTGCTTCACGCTGCTGTTCCTGCCGCTGCTCACACCCGAGGTGGTTTGTCCCATCAGAACCCGGCCAGCAGCAGCCTCTCCGCTGGGATGATTTTCGCCGACGGCTCTGAAATGTTTGATGATGAGGACTTAAACTTCCAGGTAGCAGAACCCATAAACATGAAGTTTTCTGCTTCACCGCCTCCGTACGTTTCTAACTTTTGCTGTTGATTTTACAGAATGAAGTCACAGACTCACAGGTAACACTTGGATGTGTGTTCACACGCCGTTTGTGTCTCCGGAGGTGAAACTTACATGTACAATATGGCTCCTCCCACAGCACCAGAGCTTCAGAAGCAGCGACACAGAAAACTTTGCAGCCAGCATGGATCTGGACGAGGAGGAGATGTCGACCGACGACGACGACGACGTGAGTTTACACGGGAAGATTGATGGTGGGTCTGTTAGAAGACCCACCAGAGGCTGAAGCTGCGTCTCAGCCGTCAGACCAGGAATCACCAGCTCTAGGGCCTCCCTTCTGCTGCTCCAGCACACCCGCTTCAACCAGTGATGAATAAAATGGCTGCTGGAGACTTGAGCATGGTAAAGAGGTGATAAAACCATCGATCAGGTGTGCTGGAGCAAGAGACATACAACCTGCGGGCCGGGAGCCCTGGCAGCACCAGGAGGAGGAGCGCACCTGTCACATCTGATCTGGGTCGGCCTTATGCAGACACGTCTGTCCAGAACCAGATCATCATCATCATCATCACCTTTATTTAACCAGATAAAACCCACCGAGATTAAAACCTCTTTTGCGAGGGTGACCTGGCCAAGAGGCGCCATGTGAACGCCGCATATGCACACTGAACCATACGGTACAATCCAACTACATAGTAAAACAAGGGAGACCCTTACAACACGTACAACAATAACAGTGACACAAGAACAAAGATACTTAATTACACAATCGTCCAGGTGTCTGAATTAATTTTAGCCCACGAAAGTTACCAGTAATTACTTCACTGTAGTAAAACACGAGCAGTTTTCTGTCTGAGTGTTAACGCGATCATGAATCGTTTTCAAGAAATGTGACAGAGGAGTCACCGAGCTCATGTTTAAAGTTACCTGGACCTCTGACCAGGAACTTGGAGCTTGATAAGTAAACGCCCGACTCCTGTTAAGACATTTTCTTACTTAAATAGGCCGGGACTAGATGTAAAATAGTCTTAAATACCAGGGTTAACCAGTGCGCTTCCCTCCTATTTTCCAGAGGTGGTAATGCTGCAGTTCAATATAACTCACAGTGATGTGTGCGATAAGATGCTCCAGTTATAAACCGTAATGCACTGTGATATAAAGCGTCCAGGGTTGATGGGTGGCATTTTGCTGCTGTCCTATACACTACATCCCCGTAACCAGCGACTGGCGAGAAGGTAACACCCACCAAATGTCCTTCATGCCTTTAAAGAAAAGGTATTTCCTATTTCTGAATAAAAACACAAGCTTGGCTTGAAGTTTAGTTCGTAAATGAGAAATAGGTTCTTTAAAAGTCAAGTCTATCAATTATTGTTCCAAGATGTTTTAGATGAGAAACCGTTTCAGTCGTCGTACCTTGTGAAGTTCTTAAAGAGACATCGTTTGTCAGATTTGTACATGAATTTGAGAAGAGCGTTCGTTGTGATTTTTCTGGATTCAACGCCAAACGAAGGTGCTTCAGCCTCCGCTCAATCTAAGTGTTGTCCAACGGCCTCTCAAAACAATCAAGTACACATTCCATGCTGTCTTTCCTTTTTTAAAACACAGAAACGGTTTCGTTACCTGTTTTGTCGCTACGTTTTGCCGGCGGCGAAAACAGGTAACGAAACCGTTTCTGTGTTTTAACAAAAAAAGAATGACAGCATGGAATTAGAACTAATACACAGCAAGAACACACCTAAGATGAATAAAGTACACAGTCATCCGCATAGAAATGATGTGAGACCTAGCTTGTCTTCGCTAACTAAACCCTGTCTTTTTGTCTCTGCCCCGTCGTTCCCGTTCCCAGTGGCATAAGAAGCGGAAGCGGCGTTCCTGTGGAGAATGCCAGGCCTGTCTGTGCAGGAGAGACTGCGGCACGTGCGATTTCTGCGTGGACAAACCCAAATTTGGAGGCAGCAACAAAAAGAGGCAGAAGTGTCGACTACGGCAGTGTCAGAGACAAGCCATGGTGGGACGCTGCCACTTCATCCTCTAGATTATCTATTTATTGTGGATCAGCGCTTAGGCGTAAACATTCCCGTGCTGTTATTTTCCCAGAGACATTTGTTGCCCTTCCAGATGGGAATGAGCGAGCATGTTCCAGACGGGCCGCAGCCGCCAGGGAGGCCCAGACCTCACTACACTTACAGCCGCAAGGATGGCTCGAAGAGAAGCAGGGGACTGCCGTCCGCTCTGGATTTTTCCGACAACGAGGACGAGGACAGTCGGTCACAACAAGTGGGTGTCCGAAGGACAGCGCCTCTGTTTTTGGTTAGAAGACGTCTGCTTTGATAATGCGGCTCGGATCTGTGTTTCCCTCGTAGATGTGCTGGAGCTCAGATCCTGGGAGGGGGACCAGACTCTCCTCTGATGGGAACGCCAAAAACTACCAATCACCTATGCAGGTGGGAAAACCGAGTTCTGCTCTCGCGGTTCTGGAGTGCAACTGTAGTCTGATCCATGTTTGTTATTCCTGCAGCTGAATCACTCAGAGTTCGGAGTGGGGAACGGGCTGCCGGACCGACACCCCCACATCAGCAACCATAACTACTCTCAGCCAGTAGGTTCACCTCCTCCTGCGCCAGACACACACGGGTCAGGTGTTGTCTGGCGCCGCTTCGTCCAGATACTAGATCTAGTTAGATGCTGTTTGAGCTCGCTAGCCGTCAGCCCTCTCTTCGTTTCCTGCTGCGGTTCTGGGCAGATTAACCAGTAGGGATGTAAGAAAATATCGATATGACAATATATCGTGATATTTTTTCCTGCGATTATTACATCGATATTCAAAAGCCTTGTATCTAATTCTTGAAAGAATTTACATACAAACTTTTGTGTATTTTCTTTTCGTTTTGTGCAATTCAATCGCCACCCGCTAGTTGGCAGCAGTGTGCAATGGGTTTTGTTTCCACCATTGAAATGTAAATCCCTCCATCATGGGTCAGATACCTCATGTTAAACATGTTACGTATCAGTTTGGACTGTTTATTGAACATTCTTACAATAAATTCAGTAAAAAAAATTGCTTGTAACGTCTGACTGAATGTATCACAATATATTGTGATATATCGTATCGTCTCCCCTGTATCGTGATATGTATCGTATCGCCAGAATTTCAAAAATACACATCCCTGTTAACCAGCCAACGGGTCAAACCTCTAATCTAGAAGGACGAGGATGACCGATGTCTGCCCTAGCTAAATGGCTAACACTGTAGCGCAGCCTCACGCGTACAGAGGGAGGGACGTCAGGCCTTGGTGTAAAACTAGCACGAAACATGGCGGCTGACGTGTTTTTACTTCATTAAACAATCGTCTCTTCCATATGTAAGTCTAACAAAGATGGTTTGACTTTGTCACTGCAGCTCCGATGGGACACCAGCAGAGACGCTCCAAACCAGGTGGAGGAGGAAGAGCTACCGATGGTAAGCGCAGGGATGATGTGTGTGGTCGGTGTCGTTTTGCAGACGGACGGTAATAATTGACGTCCTTGTCCCTGCAGATCACCCAGATCTACAGTCTGGCTGACAACCCGGCCGAGGCGGGCGTGGACCAGGAGAACCAGCTGACGCAGCTGCTCCACTCGTTACGCTCCTCCGTGCTGCCCATCCTATGGTACGCTATAATGGTGGAGGGGCCCCAGCTGCAGCTCACTCAGTGCTCCAAGCAGTCCAGCATGGCAGACACCGTGGTGCTGATCGACCCGAGTTTCTGTTATTACATCACGGTCCAGAAGCAGCCGCTCCTCCCCACACACTCCATCTACAACAGCTTCCCAGGACGCTTGAGCACCGCCAATGAGGTGGTGAGCCTGCTGCTGACCCTGGAGAGGTACATCGTCTGCCACGGACTACCGCTGAAGGAGCTGATGTTTCCCAACACTCCGGTGGTTCTGGAGCGGGCCGCCACCTGTGAGTTCCTGGTGAAGAAGAACGAGCCCGTCTGCGTCAACTGCAGAGCGCTGCGGAGACTTTAGACTGTCGGGGCCACGATAATAATCATTACACCCAACAGACTTGACCTCTGACCAAAGGAATTTGAGCGGCTGGAAGAGTTTACTCCGCTTCGGCTTGTTCTTCATGTTTCATTAAAGGGGGTGGGGTCTGAGGGTCCACCTGGTGGTCTGATGTCACAACATCCATCAGCTCTGCTTTTACAACCTCCAGCATTAGAGAGGCTCCTCTGCATTCCTGTCAGCGTCCACCGTAACGTCTTACTGGGTTTACTGGTCTGTTCTCAAACCTGCCTGCTGGGAAAGGCCTCAACACACACCGTCAGCGCCACAACACTACCTCTCCACCCACACACACTTTCATCTGGGCCTTTTGATTTTCCCTTCTTTTTCTAACTGATGCAGGTTTTTTTTATTTTTATTTTTTTCAACTATTTAATCGGTCATTTAGAAACCAGTCACTCACCAACCCGTTGGGTTCCTCTGCTGTTCTGATCATGCAGTAAAATATCAGTTAGTTACTGGAAGTTTTACCAAATATTGATGTAAATCGTTGGTTTCTCCTAAACAAAGCAATAGCCTACCTCTTCATTCTGATGCTTTTACACGTTTAAAAGCAAGTGAGGCACATTTTAGCTGACTTCGGCTAATTTAGTCATGATGAGGCTGAAGTCAAAACCAATGAGAAGCTGAGAGCTCGAGTTGGTTAGGACTGCTGGGGAATGTGTGTGTGTGAGTGTGTGTGTGTGTGTGTGTGTGTGAGTGAGTAATGTACAGAGATCAACAGGCTTCTTCTCACGTTTCTGTTCCTGGGCGTTCCAGCATTTATGTCATATTTAAGTTGGATTGGGAGTGAAGCCTCCGGTCGCTCCTGTCCTCAGATGTTTTGGGTTTTCTGACAATGTGAAACTTTTCTGAATTTTCAACATGTTGTCTTACGTTCAGCTGACGAAACTTTGTCAGTCTATGAAATAAAACATTTTGATTATTTGACTTTTTGTATTTATATGTTCTGTTGCTAGTAACTAGTCTGGGTGACAGGCTTTTTGTTAAGAGCTTATGATAAATGACCCACACTCGTTTAACTCTTCCCGACCTGTCATTCATCCATTCACACACACGC
This sequence comes from Nothobranchius furzeri, assembly GCF_043380555.1. Taxonomy (NCBI): domain Eukaryota; kingdom Metazoa; phylum Chordata; class Actinopteri; order Cyprinodontiformes; family Nothobranchiidae; genus Nothobranchius; species Nothobranchius furzeri. Next base: position 40,824,857 of record NC_091743.1, read on the forward strand.
ATTCATACACTGGTGGGGATGAGCTACGATGTAGCTACAGCTGCCCTGGGGCGCACTGGCGACACCGGTCCCTCCGACCACCACCAGCAGGCAAGGTGGGTTAAATGTCTTGCCCAAGGACACAACAGCAGAAATATCTGGTCGGAACCGGTGTCAAACCTGGCTGCAACCTGCTCTAGCTCCTGAGTTACTGCTGTCATAATTTTGAAAATATCACAAAGTGACCAAATGTAATACATAAATATAATTTGACCTTTTACTTGACACTGTCAGGATGTTGGAACATTAAACACATTCATGTTCATAATTTTCCAAACCCTAACCCAAACCGATCTCGTGTTTCTTTATTTGGTTGTTATCTTGCTAATGTTAAAATCTGTTACCTGATTTCAATCAGGTAACAGATTTATTCCTGCGGTTCTGGCACATTTCATGTGCCTCGAGGACATTCAACATACAAACTAAACACAGAAAACTTACTGTGCTACACTACATCTGACTTATTTATCATAAACCAATGATGGAAAATAAAAAATGTAATAGTTTCAAAATGGTAAATTAAGAAACGAATTCGTTATTGTGATAAAAACAAGCAACTAGTTGTATTTCAGTCTGTTTCTTGTATCTGTGACCAGTTATTTGTCGCCCCCATGTGGCTAGTGAGGGACATTACAACATGCTTGTTTACAGAAATCCAAATACGAGATTTTATTTGTTGTTAAAAGAACACATTTATTATCTTTTTCACAAAATCAAGTTGTAAGTAATCAAAAAATGTATTTAATAATGATTAAACACTGGACTTGTTATGTTTCTCAGTCTTTTCCCTCCTCTGTTAAAAATGTATTTATTCATAACAGCAGATACAATTATAATAATTATACTTACTAGTTTTATTTTCCTTATAATTTGTGTTTTTTTAAAGAAATTAAAGATAAAAAATGTCACACAGGAATTTTTAGATGCATGCACCGTTTCTTTGGTTTGGACACGTTTGCTGTAATGTAAGTCCACAACCACAAGAGGGAGACAAACATCTCCAATGGGCATTAACCAAATATAAAGACACCGTCCTAAACTAAACCTTCACCCAACACGTTTCAATAAACCAGCTTTTATTGTGTATTTTGTATGATTTCAACTAGGATTTAAATATTAAAGATTTCTTTTGTCCCATCAGGTCCTGTAATATCATAAAATATCCACAAGAGCATTAATTACCTGTTAGAAGCAGTCGTGTGTGTGTGTGTGTGTGTGTGTGTGTGTGTGTGTGTGTGTGTGTGTGTGTGTGTGTGTGTGTGTGTGTGTGTGTGTGTGTGTGTGTGTGTGTGTGTGTGTGTGATCTGGGAGGGGCCTCAGCAGCAGGCTGTGTGACGGAGAATAGCGGGTCTGATTCGGTCAGTAGCGGAGGTCTGGAGGCTGTTGGTGAATTGTAATTACTGAGCCACCATGATGATGAACGGGGGACTGTTTTCCGTACGCGTGACCAATTTACGCACATTTTGACAACCGTAGCGTTCTTTTAGAAGGGATTTGATGTTATTATTATTTATTTATTGTTGGTGAGTGTCGCGTTGGGAGGTTTTTATCAGCTGAAGAGGACCATGGAGACCTTCGAACGCATCGGTCATGCTCTCTGGTAAGACGGGGTTCAGCTCCAACATGTCTCATCCTGACACACACACACCACACGCACACACTGAAGACGCGTCTCTCCCCAGCCAGTGACAGTGACACATCTGTATTACTGCTCCTGTTCATGGGTCAAGTGTGGATGGCTGTGAGCTGGTTGCAGAAGCCATGCAGATGCAGGAGAGCTGCAGCCTCGCACGCTTGGGCTCCAGGTTGAACGCATGCAGCCACCATCCTGCTGCATGTTCATTTAAACAGGAGCCCTGAAAGAGGAAACATCTGCCAGGCTTCATAGGAAACAACTTCTCCCCCTTTTTGCTGCATTGTTATGGAGCCAAACCGAAACATCCTGCCACTGCTGCCGCCTCCAAGTACCGCCTGTTCTCATGCAGCTCTGTTATTAGCAGATTCCTGCACAAGGCCTGTCAGGATGTGAAGAAAGCTCATCCATAAGGTGTTCTCTGGGTCAGTCAGTAGTGCCTTCAGGGTGATTTACTGCTCCCCCAACTTTGGTGCATCTGGGAAAACACCTCTCTTTTTTCCAGGGAGTTTTGGGAGGACAGGGTTCTCCTGTTTGAAGAGTTAAATGTGAACATCTGTTCATTTATCTGCATCTTTATCAGAATGAGTGTTAGATCTGGTGCCAAACCTGTGTTTTCCCTGCTCCAGTGAGATAAATCAGATGTGAACAAACTGTTTTGGCAGGACAGAGTAGGATAATTGGGAACTGGTATTGGCCCTCAAAGCCAGAATCTCTGATCTGAGTTCACATTTAAGCAACCTGCAAGTGAGTGTTTTATTATTCATGTCCTCTGGTCTGAATGTGTATGACTTGCTCTTGTGGTTTGGTCTCAGCTCTTGGCTTTTGGCTAGATGGCAGTGACTCACACTTTTATAATCAGAATGTGAAGCGAAGCTGCTTTAAACCTGCATTGTAGACCTGCTAACCATGTGGGATTTAAGTTGGTTTGTTCTGCTCTATGGATGACCCACCCAGCAGGTCAAAGTGTACAGAAACCCCCAAAGGGTTTTGGTGTGGTGGTTTCAGTTCCATCCCCAGAGCTACCACTACTACTGCTCACATCTGCAAACAAACAAGGACTGGATTTAAAACAGAACTCAAGGGCCATTCCTCAAGGGCGTCGCCTACAGGTTGTGCAGAACAGCGCTGCCAGGTTCCTGACTGGGACCAGGAAACGGAACCACATCAGCCCAGTTCTGGCCTCCCTGCACTGGCTTCCGATTTGCTATCGCTCACAGTTCAAAATACTCGTCTTTGTTTATCATTTCTTCCAGGGTAGTGCGCCCCCTATCTGGCCACACTCCTGAACAAACACTCCCCATCACGCGCTCTGCTCTCCTCTGACCAAGGCCTGCTCGCTGTCCCTCGGTCTAGGTGTCGTACCCGTGGGGACCGGGCTTTCTCAGTCCTAGCACCGTTACTCTGGAACCAGTTGCCACCCTCAGTTAGGCTGTCCCCTTCTCTGCCAGTCTTTAAGAACCACCTAAAAACACAACTCCTCCGCTTGGCGTTTCCAGAACATGTTTGATTGTGGCCCTCTATTATGTTGAATCCATTCCACAGTTTTCATTGGTACACTCAATCCAAATGTGTTTCACACATTTGTATTTTACCGGAATGTTTCATCTATCTTGTAATTTCCATTTTGTATTTTGTAATTTGAATTTCTTTTATTGTTGTTTTATTCAATATAATTGCTTACAACTGTACCATGTTCAGCGCTTTCGGCTTCCTGACAGGGTTGCGGAAGGCGCTATATAAATAAAGCTTTGATTGATTGATTGATTGATTGATTCCCATCTGTACCGGGTCGGCCCGGGCCGGGTAGCGTAGGTTGTTTACATATGTGGATGGCCTGGTATTTTTCCGGGCCAACCAAGGCTCATCCTCAGCCCTCTTCTCGAGGGGGTCTGCTTCAGGCCGACCAGGGCCAACACACCCACTGCTGACAGCAAATTCACACCTTCCATTAGAGCAAGCCTCTGATTGGTGGGTAGAATCAGCCCACATGGACTTAAGGCATGCTCAATTCATTATCATTCATTATCATGCTGATTACCCAGAAGCTGAAAGTGTCTCTGACTGCATTCCTTGCATACCTAAGCAAGGATGTGTGGAAGCAACCGGGCCAGGCTGGGGCCGACTGGGGCTACCCGGCCTGGGCCGACCCGGTACAGATGGGAATGGCCCAAAACACAACAAGCCACAGGTGCTTTACTGACCTAGAAATGTAGACCAACTGTAGCAGTAGCAAGCGTATTTTGTTCTGCTGGTCGGTCTCTCTACGCTAGCTGCTAGCCATGCCAATCTCAGCAGGTCTACCATTGGCTCGAACAGTTTTGTGCCTGGCCAATCGGAACAGTCTGTTGGGTTTAATTTCATAAATGATAAATGACCCAGACTTATGTAACGCCTCTCCGAGTCAGAGGACTCCAAAGCGCTTTACACTACAGCGTATCATTCATCCATTCACACGCTTACCCCGGCTTTCCACATTAGCCGTCAGCAGCACGTTACTGCAGCAGCACGTCATAGCTGCTGATAGGAACCGCTGTGGTCAACAGAAGCTGGAGCCGTCGGCAGCGCGAGTCCGCCGCGTCTCAGGAGCAGCATGTCGCGGCCTTTACGCGCCGGTTCTATTTTCTACGCGCGACGCCTCTGAAACGGGTCAAGTTCGACATTTTTGGGGAAGGAAAGACAGGAAATCGGACGCGGGAATGGAGAGAAGCTCCTGAGATTTTCAGAATAAAGAACGTACTGCCTTCCGGTTGCTTTACTTTAAAAAAGGTTACTAACTGTGCGGCCCCGTGAGAAGTTATCATCTAGCTAGCGGTCTCCTTTGTTTTTCAGGTCCGTATTGGCGATTATAAAACAGACAGAACATAAAATACAAACCATGTTGTAATTTTCTCCTGCTTGTTGTTGTTTTTACCGACGAAGTCACTCGTGTGACTTCGTGCTCTGTCGGTGACAGCTGCTCCCCTGCTGCTTCGCGTCTCGTGGGAAGGGCCAAGCAGCAGTTTACGCGAGCAAGACGTGCTGCTGCAGTAACGTGCTGCTGACGGCTCCCGTGGAAACCCGGGGTTAGGGTGTAACAGACTCTCCACGCAAGCTTTGAACTTGGCGTAAGCACATTTTCGAGATGGTAAAAGGGTTAATTAGGACACATTTTTAGACACACCCCCTACCTCTGAACTGAGAATAAAATTTACGTCTGTAGTTAAATATAATGTTTTTAAGATGTTACTTTTCATATGGTAAATGGCCTGTACTCGTATAGCGCCTTCTTAGGGTTCTACAACCCCCCAAGGCGCTTCACAACACAATCACACTGAATTCACCCATTCACACACACATTCACACGCTGATGGTGATGAGCTACTGTGGGCACTGACAGAGGCGAGGCTTGCCAAACACTGGTGCCACCGGTCCCTCTGACCACCACCAGCAGGCAATTCGGGTTAAGTGTCTTGCCCAAGGACACAACAGCAGCATTCTGTGGTCAGAGCTGGGATCTAACCTGCAACCTTCTGATTAAAATGACCTTAGTAGAAATGTTCAGTCACTGTCGTGGCCAAACTATATATTTACATATATAGGGTGGCTTGCAAGGCTATATATGAGGAAGAAGAAGAAGAAGAAGAAGAAGAAGAAGAAAATATCATTTCTATAGCGCCTCTCAAGATAAAAATCACGAGGCGCTTCACAAAAACAAAACATGTAAAAATATATAAAAGAATTTAGAAAATGGTTAAAAATATATTTAAAATGAGCAAAAAATAGACAATTGTGATAAAAATGTTAAAGGAAGAGAGAGAGTGAAAAAGAAAAGAGGGAAATCAGTGGATCCTGAGGAAGGTGGAATAGGTGGGGAGAGCAGATGAAGGTCACACAAACAGGTGAGTCTTCAGCTGCTTTTTAAATAAATGACCCACACTTGTATAGCGCCTCTCAGAGTCAGACGACTCCAAAGCTCTTTACACAACAGTGTATCATTCACACACTGATGGGGATGAGCTACGATGTAGCTACAGCTGCCCTGGGGCGCACTGGCAGAGGCGAGGCTGCCGAGCACAGGCGCTGGTCCCTCCGACCACCACCAGCAGGCAAGGTGGGTTAAGTGTCTTGCCCAAGGACACGACAGCAGAATTCTCCGTCTGGAGCCGGGATCGAACCTGCAACCTGCTGATTACTGGACAACCCGCTCAACCTGTTAAGCTACTGCTGCCTCCGTAAAGGAGACCACTGAGTCCACTGATCTCAGGCTCAGGTGGAGAGAGGTCCAGAGTCTGGGGGCTACAGCAGCAAATGATCTGTCACCTTTGACCTTTAGCCTGGTGCTGAACAACCAGTAGGCTTTGGTCACTGGACCTCAGGGACCTGCTGGGGGTGTAGGGACTAAGAAGATCACCAATGTAAGATGGTGCTTGTCCATGTAAGGCCCTATAGACCAGAACCAGGATCTTGAAATGAACCCTGAAGTTGACTGGCAGCCAGTGAAGCTGGAGGAGAAGCGGGGTGATGTGAGTGTGTTTGGAGGACTTGGTCAGAAGCCGAGCACAGGTATTCTGAACCACCTGCAGACGGTTCAGGGAGGTTCTGCTCAGACACGTGAAAATGAGAGTTACAGTAGTCTAAGCGTGAGGAGATGAAGGTGTGGATAACTGTCTCAAGTTCAGAGCGGGACAGAATGGGACTCAGCTTATCAATGTTCCTGAGATGGAAGAAGGAAGAGCGAACAAGAGAACTGACATGAGAATCCAGGGTGAGAGCTGGGTCAAAGGTCACGCCAAGAAGGTTTGGTGTGAGAAGCAAGCTGACCAAGAGTGTCACCACTCAACCAATTAACCACTCAAGAATGAAGAGAATTTGCCCCCAAAAAAGTTTTTGACAGTTTAGAAAATAAATTTGTCAAATACATATTTTTTATAATTCATGTAAAAAATATGCACACAAATCTATGTTTAATATCGTCTTCTACTGATCGCCAACATAGACAGACAGTGCTGCTATAAAAGCAGAGAAGAGCTACGGAAACCTTGAGGTCCAGATAGAGTGAGTGCACATGAAAATCACGTTTTCTGGGAGCATTCAAGCGTTGAAATAGAACTATAGCTGTTTTTACAAAACAATGCCGTCCATTTGCCGCAATGCCGTAGTGGCGTCAGGGAGCCGTAGGTCATTTATGAGTGGTCAGACCATGGCGGTATTGTGGCGCAGTCCTTTTTACAAAAGATTAGGTGATGATGGCATACAGGGGCGGTCCCTGCACTGCCGCTGACCTCCATTTTTCTTGGACATAACTTGCTTTTTATTGCGATTGAAGACACAATCTTTAAGTTTTTTTTGACAAGCCGCTCCTAAAGGTATCTGTCCCCACAGTCCTGCAGTCTCTGGTGATCTGACCTTCAGCTCTAGCAGAGAGAAGCTTCATTGCTCCAGTTTGCCATCTCAGCTGATTCTGTTAAAAAGCAAAACTTACGGCCCCGCGTTTACTTTCATTTTCAATATAGTTGCTGGCCGGAACGTGGCATTAACTCCCTACTTGATCATGACACCTCCCTCTGTTGCTCCAAGGTGCAACCGCCGTTTATAGGACAGACAATTACAGCAATAGTACTACCAAGCGCGGCGGAACGAATGCCCCAAAGTTTGCGCATCGCCATGCCGGCATGCCACATTTTAAAGACACACCGTTATGGTAACATTACGCTGATTTGCTGGCACGGTGAAAAACAACACCAAATGCTGCACCAAAACAGCAGGAGGTGGACAGAATCAAAAATAACAAAGGTTTTTTTTTATGTGTGTTTTGCCTTCGTTCTGCCATTTTCCATCAAAACGTCACAATTCCTGGGAGTCTTTCTGTCAAAAGGCAGGACAAAATAAAAGCAACGCTCCAGAGTAGATTGTGTCCAAAAATGGTGAAAGTTTTTAGTTTTGCGATTGTTTGTTGTGATTCCTTTAAAACAGGAGCAGATGGTTCAGGAGCAGCTGGTTCAGGAGCTCCTGGTTCAGAAGCAGCTGGTTCAGGAGCTCCTGGTTCAGAAGCAGCTGGTTCAGGAGCTCCTGGTTCAGGAGCAGCTGGTTCAGGAGCTGCTGGTTCAGGAGCAGCTGGTTCAGGAGCTGCTGGTTCAGGAGCAGCTGGTTCAGTAGCTACTGGTTCAGGAGCTGCTGGTTCAGGAGCAGCTGGTTCAGGAGCAGCTGATTCAGGAGCTGCTGGTTCAGGAGCAGCTGATTCAGGAGCTCCTGGTTCAGGAGCAGCTGGTTCAGGAGCTACTGTTTCAGGAGCAGCTGGTTCAGGAGCTACTGTTTCAGGAGCAGCTGGTTCAGGAGCTGGTGGTTCAGGAGCTCCTGGTTCAGGAGCAGCTGGTTCAGGAGCTACTGTTTCAGGAGCAGCTGGTTCAGGAGCAGCTGGTTCAGGAGTAGCTGGTTCAGGAGCTACTGGTTCAGGAGCTGCTGGTTCAGGAGCAGCTGGTTCAGGAGCTACTGTTTCAGGAGCAGCTGGTTCAGGAGCTGCTGGTTCAGGAGCAGCTGGTTCAGGAGCAGCTGGTTCAGGAGCTACTGGTTCAGGAGCTGCTGGTTCAGGAGCAGCTGGTTCAGGAGCTACTGGTTCAGGAGCTGCTGGTTCAGGAGCAGCTGGTTCAGGAGCTACTGTTTCAGGAGCAGCTGGTTCAGGAGCAGCTGGTTCAGGAGCTACTGTTTCAGGAGCAGCTGGTTCAGGAGCTTCTGGTTCAGGAGCTGCTGGTTCAGGAGCAGCTGGTTCAGGAGCTACTGGTTCAGGAGCTGCTGGTTCAGGAGCAGCTGGTTCAGGAGCTACTGTTTCAGGAGCAGCTGGTTCAGGAGCTACTGTTTCAGGAGCAGCTGGTTCAGGAGCTGGTGGTTCAGGAGCTCCTGGTTCAGGAGCAGCTGGTTCAGGAGCTACTGTTTCAGGAGCAGCTGGTTCAGGAGCTGGTGGTTCAGGAGCAGCTGGTTCAGGAGTAGCTGGTTCAGGAGCTACTGGTTCAGGAGCTGCTGGTTCAGGAGCAGCTGGTTCAGGAGCTACTGTTTCAGGAGCAGCTGGTTCAGGAGCTGCTGGTTCAGGAGCAGCTGGTTCAGGAGCAGCTGGTTCAGGAGCTGCTGGTTCAGGAGCAGCTGGTTCAGGAGCTACTGGTTCAGGAGCTGCTGGTTCAGGAGCAGCTGGTTCAGGAGCTACTGTTTCAGGAGCAGCTGGTTCAGGAGCTACTGTTTCAGGAGCAGCTGGTTCAGGAGCTTCTGGTTCAGGAGCTTCTGGTTCAGGAGCTGCTGGTTCAGGAGCAGCTGGTTCAGGAGCTACTGGTCCAGGAGCTGCTGGTTCAGGAGCAGCTGGTTCAGGAGCTACTGTTTCAGGAGCAGCTGGTTCAGGAGCAGCTGGTTCAGGAGCTACTGTTTCAGGAGCAGCTGGTTCAGGAGCTTCTGGTTCAGGAGCTGCTGATATAGGAGCTACTGGATCAGGAGCAGCTGGTTCAGGAGCTGCTGGTATAGGAGCTACTGGATCAGGAGCAGCTGGTTCAGGAGCTGCTGGTATAGGAGCTACTGGATCAGGAGCAGCTGGTTCAGGAGCTGCTGGTATAGGAGCTCCTGGTTCAAGAGCTGCTGATATAAGAGCTACTGGATCAGGAGCAGCTGGTTCAGGAGCTGCTGGTATAGGAGCTACTGGATCAGGAGCAGCTGGTTCAGGAGCTGCTGGTATAGGAGCTCCTGGTTCAGGAGCTGCTGATATAGGAGCTACTGGTTCAGGAGCAGCTGGTTCAGGAGCTACTGTTTCAGGAGCAGCTGGTTCAGGAGCAGCTGGTTCAGGAGCTACTGTTTCAGGAGCAGCTGGTTCAGGAGCTTCTGGTTCAGGAGCTGCTGATATAGGAGCTACTGGATCAGGAGCAGCTGGTTCAGGAGCTGCTGGTATAGGAGCTACTGGATCAGGAGCAGCTGGTTCAGGAGCTGCTGGTATAGGAGCTACTGGATCAGGAGCAGCTGGTTCAGGAGCTGCTGGTATAGGAGCTCCTGGTTCAGGAGCTGCTGATATAGGAGCTACTGGATCAGGAGCAGCTGGTTCAGGAGCTGCTGGTATAGGAGCTACTGGATCAGGAGCAGCTGGTTCAGGAGCTGCTGGTATAGGAGCTCCTGGTTCAGGAGCTGCTGATATAGGAGCTACTGGTTCAGGAGCTGGTAACTGATGAACCAGTAGAGAAGGTGAACGTTTTGTACAGATCAAGTATGAGAACTAGCTGAAGGAATTAAGTCCCAGACTGTGTTAACCCTCTGGAGGCAGGAGTTGCAGATTAGCAACGTTAAAACCTACCTACCTGGTTACTCCACATTCATATTTCATGAGCATTTTTTAACTCAGACGTACCTCTGAAGGACTTCGTTGTTCATCCTTTTATCAAAACTTATTTTGAGCCGGAGAGGGTTAAGCAAGAATCGTGTCAGAAACAAGACTGAGTTCACCCACTTCTTCAGTTTCTAAATCAATATACCTCCCTGAAAAGACACTATCAGATTAGGATGTGTGTGTGTGTGTGTGTGTGTGTGTTTCTGCTTTCATAAATCTGAATAAAACAAACACCCTGAGCGCTTTACTAAAACAACAAAGCAGGTTACATGCAGAATAAAAGTCAGTCTTTAGAAAACAAACAGAAACCTCTCCAGGTGAACGGAGAGAAGAGAAACATGTGTGGAATTGATCCTCTTGGACATGAGACCCACATTCCTTTCCTTATTACTCTCCCTACCTCATCTGAATGGATTCCAGGTGGATAGCGATCGCCGGGTCCGGCCTGTGGTGGCTTCAAAGGTGGGCCTGGGCCAGAGAAGAAGAATGGAGCCACATGATTGGTCAGCTGGAGCCCTGATTCCGCTGTGTGCTGATAGGTGTGTTATGAATCGGTTTTTCATGGATACAGCGCACACAGGAGGATATGACATTAGAGAGGGGGTTGGAGGGGCCACCTGACCTTCTATAAGCCTTTTTCACAGTTTTGTGGTTGGGTTTGCTCAGGTCGGGGTGAGCCTCATCTCTTACTTCAGCCTCGCAGAGCGGGCGAGGTTTTGGGGAGCTGGAGTGGGATCCTCGTGCTGGTCTAACCGAGTGTTAACAGCCTGCTCCAGGTCAACATGTGTACATCCACAACAGCAGCAGCTGTGTCAACACGAGGGTGCCAGCCTCACCTGTCCACAGCCAGCTTTAGGTGTGATCCCAACTGCTTCTCAAACAAATCAGCTGCCTGAGGTCTGTAAAGCTCGCAGTGCAACACATGCAGAGCGTGTTGCAGAACAGCTGTTAGTAACGATCTTATGTGGTTCTTGAACAACGATGGCAGCACCCTTCGTTTGGGACTTGGAGCCAGACAAAAACAATAAGCGGGGGCAGAGCATCTCTTTAGAAGCTGATTGAATCATGTTTATGAAGGAATCCAGCTGAATAGCCCGTAGCTGCAGTGACTGCTATAATCTCATGTGTATTACTCCTGAGATGAGATGGAGGAGTGCAGCTCCTCCTGCTGTACAGGCTTTAATGTGTAGCCCCTAAACTCCTCTCTCATTTATATCTGCGTGGCTGCATCCGGCTCCTCGGCTCCCTGCAGGTCCGAGCTGCCGTTCACGGCCCTCAAAAGTCAACATGCTCAGGTCTGCTGTAGCCCTCTCTGATGTGTCTTTCTTTGATGCAGCTCCCTCCCTCCTTATCTTATTCGTCTCTGTCCCACAGGAATGTGATGTCTTTGTATCGGCCCACATGTGCACACCAGATGTTTGAAAAAAGAAGCACCTGAGCAGCCTCTGATCTAGCCAGGTGTAGACCAGATCGTGTGGTGGGTAAACCAGAAAAGCTGCTCGTCCTGAACCTCAGGACTGAATCAAAAACACGAGGCCCTGCAGATGGCCACAGCCACACTGGCCGTTTAGTAAACTTTAATTCTTCTCTCCAACCATAAAAAGAATAAAGCCTCAACATATATAACAGACAGCTGGATGCTTCCTTTGATCTGGTCCTTGTCAGGCGGTCGAATCAGACGTCAGGGTGGATTTACCCTACAGCAGGGTAAGTGAGATGCTCCTCCGGTTGTGTCCTTGTCACCGATAGACTGCATCAACCAACATCATCCATCCAGCAGCTAAAGGGGGTTTGTAAAGGAGAGCACCCCCCTTCAAAAACAGAAACACCTCCTTCTCCTTATTAGCTCCTGAGTTGTTACTTCACATCCGGTCTCAATCGAAATTTCAAAATAAGATAAAGATAATTTGGATTATTTAAACAAATTATTGTAAAAGTTGTACGTAAAAATATTGTAATAGTTTTTAATGGATTAACTATGTTTAAACGTCCCTTTGCTGTTGGTGGAAATCTTAACCGATTATTATGGTTCAGTAGCGTTTAGTTGCAGAGGGACAGAGGTAGCGCCGCTTCGTGACAGCGAGTGTGATGAGATGTCACAGAGCTGCAGAATAAACGGTGAGACAGAATTCACGGCAACTCTTTAGATGTCGGAGCGATCTGTGACAGATAATGACTTCTCTGTAGTTGGGTGAGTTTTTATTCATAAAGGAGGATGAGAAGGGTGACGGTCCAGCAGACAGATCAGCTGTTTAGCTGGAAAAAGAGACTCGCAGCCGGAGTCTGAGGCCAAAGTGGTTTTGAAAGCAATTTTACTCTTTAAGGAAGATGAGCTCGGTCATGAGCTGATGCTAAAAAGTAGTGTTAACAGCTGTGCTTTATTAGCCTAGTGAACTAGACCAAATTCTTGCTTTGCAAAGAATGGTCTAGGCACGCTCCATTGAAACCTCAGCAGCTCCTACCAGGACTCTGGCTAGCCAATCACAGCTCTCTAGAGGGGTTTCAAACACATAAAGAGCTGTGATTGGTCCATAATGGTGGGCCAATCACAGAGCTCTATTTGCTTAGTGAACAAATCACAGAGCTTATCCGCTTTGTGGGCCAATCAGGGCACTCTATATGCCTGGTGGGTGGGATGATGCAACAAACAAGAGTATGTCACATTCATTGTCCAGTGGAATGCGGAGATCATTTGAAAGACAACGGTAGAACCCGCCCCACAACCGAGAGCCGTCAATGGAGCGTGCCAGGCTAGTGCTTTATTTTATCTTTCAGCTTTGGTTTGTTAGCTGTCTGCTTCGTGACGTACATCTTTGGGAGGTGCACTCATGATGAAGCGTGTCCTGATGGAGCGACACGTCATGCAGTCTGCCTCTCACAAATCTTGTGTCATACAGTGGGACACCTCTCTGGAGTTCTCACAGTGACAGGAACAATCCTGTGCGATGGCCAAAAATCGCAGTGTGATCCCGGCATTATGGACATAGTGTGTAGACTTTTACTTTGACACATGTCCAACAGATGAAATTACACATTTTGATTCCCATTCTGCAGTAACCCCCACTAGGCGTCTTGAGAACCCAAACCAAAAGGCCCCACAGCTTGCCCGATCCTGCTCTGGGCAGCAGACTCACAACGTGCCCTATAGAGCTCCGGACCCCACGTGACTCTCAGTTACTAGACGCCATTTTGGCATGCAAAAAAGGTAAACAAACACGGATGTAACCATGAACATGAACGGGATCCGCTTGGATTTTACTTCGTCGGAGTTTACTTCACACTTTAAAACAGAAGAAATCGTTTTATATAGTCAGAAATTAAATAGACTAAACATCTCCGACCCTTACCGTGCCCCTGGGATACTTTTTAAAAACGCCAGAAGATGTCGGAGCGGACTTCTTACCGGACCTGGCCGGGGGAACCCCTTGGGATTTACCCGGAGGAGCTGGCTCCGGCGGCTGGGGAGAGGGAAGTCACGCTACTGCCCCCGCAACCCGACTCCGGATACGCGGATGAAAATGGATGGATGGACAAATAACAGATTTACACGTAAGTAGTCTCGGTGAGACAGATAATAGCAATCCAAAGTGCTTTTTATGTGTGATCTGACAATTGATCAACCATTGCTTAAAAATTAAATACAGCTTAGCCGGTTAATTGCTGTGATCATAAAACACGGAAACGGCAGCACGCAGAACTCACGAGGAAACGTTTTACATGATGTTTACTTGCTGCTATGAGTAATAAGACAGAAAAAGCCACGCCAAAATAAGTTTAGGAAGCCCACTAAGAATCGTAATAAAAGCATTTAAAATAAATACCACACACAGTTGAGGAAACGTTGGTTTAAGTACCTGATATGAAGCGGTCGCTGCATAAGCGAAAACCTTTACTCTCGGGATCCCACAGCTTCATTTTCGCCCGGTCACTAGCGTGTTTTATTACAATGATCCAACGTTTGCGGCGCTCCGGATCTTGGGGAATCCTGTAGATGGCTCATTCCTTATGTCGTCCGCGTTTGTTCTGCATCCTGGGGCACAACAGGAATCTACCATATTTCCTGTCTGATTGAGTTTTCTGAGAATAACATATAGTCCAGCTGCCGGCTTCTGCCTGCCAAGATGGCGCCGTTTCGATTTGAACTGTTGCATGCCGGGAGAAGTGACGTCAACTCCCGGAGCTCTATAGTTTATAAACTGTAAGTCGCTTTGGATAAAAGCGTCTGCTAAATGAATAAACATAAACATGAACAGACTCAACAGGCAGAGAGGGGGGGGGGGGGGGGAGAGGTGTGTATGTTATTTTTATTGTGACTAAAATAAAGAACATATAGTCATATAGAACGTTACACTTGAGTTTTCCAGCCGTCACCTGCACCCTTTCACATTCAGTACTGTTATTTATGACTTTAATTTCATTTTCCAGAAGCTGTGAAAAACTTCCTCTTTTACAGCAACTATGTAGATTTTTTAGCTTTGAGTGAAACACAACGCCTCCAGACTTTAGGTCATTCTGGTGCTGAAGACATGGAGTCCATGCATGTTACATACATGTGCACAAGAACATGCTGAAACTACCCTTATCTATTCAGCATTTAAATATAAACACCACTCAGGTTAATGCGTTGGCCCCAGAGCCGCAGGTTGCAGACCTCCCACTGGGAGTATCAGCAGGTGTGAGCTACTGGCTGGATTAGACTAATTTAAGCTGTTGACCTGAAAAGCTCATGTTTACCAGACAACCGATTCTTTCATATGCACGTTTCTAACGGCTGGGTCAGATGAGCCCGACACCCCCCACCCCCTTACCCTCAGGGCTCCAGAGTACTACCTCCTCATTTTCTGGGGTGCTCAGAACATCTGTAACTTCATGGAACACACACACACTCACACACACACACACACACACACACACACACACACACACACACACACACACACACACACACACACACACACACACACACACACACACACACACACACACACACACACACACACACACACACTTACATGTTACAGTGAATATTTTCGTATCCCGCTGAGTTTAATCCCATTTGTTAAGAGGGTGACTTGGTTTGTTTAAAAGGAGCGAATACACAACCACAGCTAGTGAACACATCTTTGTTTTCCAGAGTCAATAAAGAACATCTCAGTGAGAAAGGAACCAAATGTTCAAGCAAATGTTTCCCTGCAGGAGAGAGTGATGGTTAAGAGGCATGGCAACCTTTTGGCTCTGGTATTCGGCTGCTCAGCAGACAAATGTCTGTCTGTTTTACACCTCCAGTGTTTTTCTGGCTCTGCCCCAGGTGAAAATCCCCTTCACATCATTAGATTATCTTAAAATCTGGTCACTGTGGACTCGGTATGGTTTAACAGGATTCATGTGATGAGCTTTTGTCCGAGAGTTTTGGCCGTCGTACCTCTGCCACATGGTTATGTGAGCGGCTCCCACTTGTCTGTCACTGGGAGGTCAGGCGTGGTGTGTGTGTGTGTGTGTGTGTGTGTGTGTGTGTGTGTGTGTGTGTGTGTGTGTGTGTGTGTGTGTGTGTGTGTGTGTGTGTGTGTGTGTGTGTGTGTGTGTGTGTGTGTGTGTGTGTCAGCTCCAGGACAGGACCCAACACTATTTCCCGTCTGTCTTACAGTAAAAGTGGGCTTCATTCTTTGTGGTGTTTGAGAAGGAAACAGCCGTCTGTGCTGCTGGCTTCTGCCCATCTGCTTGTTTGTGAGCAGAGCTTTGAGACAGCTGCTCTCACTAACCGACAGATAAATGTTTCCTTTTCAAAGAAGCAACGCTAGCAGAAGCGGGCACAGGAATAGGAATGCAGCCCTTCAGGCCTTCCGTGAGCAGAATTGAGTCTTTTTAAGATTTAAACGACTGGCGAGGAGACAGGTGGGTGATTGTTTATGGCAGCGATTTGAGCGCAGAGACAAGCGAGAGGCTTTTGGCAGCAAAGGTTGTCACTATTTTTGGATATCAGGTCTCTGTAGAGTGTTTGGTGGAAAAGCTGTGTGGAACATTTCCGGCTCACCTAACAACCAACCTGGAGTCTGGATCCGACTCTGTCTCTTCTTCCTGCAGCTTTTGGCCTCTGAGGCACAAACCGAGTGGATTAACTTTCTCCTTCTCTGTATCGTTCCATTTATTATTAATGTTACTTATCTGCTCTCCTTTTTTACCCCTCCTTGCTAATTAATAGGTTGCTAATTCTGTCAAAGTTCTAATTTTAGAGTAATAGCTTCAGAATCTCTCACGTGCACCAGCTCAGCTTTCTAAGTGTTCTATTAAACGGATCACGAGCACTCTGGTGTCTCCCAAAATGTGTCTATTCTATTCTGTTCTGTTCTAATCTATTCTATTCTGTTCTATTCAATTCTATTATATTCAATTCTAATCTATTCTATTCTGTTCCGTTCTATTCTATTCTATTCTGTTCTATTTTGTTCTGTTCTAATCTATTCTATTCTGTTCTAATCTATTCTATTCTGTTCTAATCTGTTCTGTTCTGTTCTAATCTATTCTATTCTGTTCTATTAAATTCTATTCTATTCTGTTCTATTCTGTTCTGTTCTAATCTGTTCTGTTCTATTCTCTTCTATTCTGTTCTATTCTGTTCTATTCAATTCTGTTCTATTCAATTCTATTCTGTTCTAGTCTATTCTATTCTATTCTGTTCTATTCAATTCTATTCTGTTCTATTCTGTTCAATTCTATTCTATTCTGTTCTAATCTATTCTAATCTATTCTATTCTGTTCTATTCAATTCTATTCTATTCTGTTCTATTAAATTCTGTTCTGTTCTATTCAATTCTATTCTGTTCAATTCAATTCTATTCTATTCTATTCTATTAAATTCTATTCTATTCTGTTCTATTCTGTTCTGTTCTAATCTATTCTGTTCTATTCTCTTCTATTCTGTTCTATTCTGTTCTATTCAATTCTGTTCTATTCAATTCTATTCTGTTCTAGTCTATTCTATTCTGTTCTATTCAATTCTATTCTGTTCTATTCTGTTCAATTCTATTCTATTCTGTTCTAATCTATTCTGTTCTGTTCTGTTCTAATCTATTCTATTCTGTTCTATTCAATTCTATTCTATTCTGTTCTATTAAATTCTGTTCTGTTCTATTCAATTCTATTCTGTTCAATTCAATTCAATTCTATTCTATTCTATTCTATTCTCACAGTGGCATTAGTCCACATTTAGTGTCTCATAAAAACACAAACGTCAGGGTTTGGCCTACCCAAGCTAAGGCGAGGGAGGTGAAGAGACCTCCTGTCCATCACCTTTGGTGCTGAGGTTGTGTGAGTCTGTTTGTCTTTGGATCGTTTATGAAAGCGGAGAAGCCCGGCAGCATAAATGACGTGCGACCGAACTCAGACACACTCTAACCACCGAAGGAGATGTTAGACAGGGGATCTCTTCTGTTTTACAGCAGACTCCATTTATTTTCATGTTAGCTAAATATTTAAATTTAAATCAACACCAACTTAGATTTAAACATCTTGATGTATTTTTCTACATACGTTTGACTTCATTTAGGTTTAATTATAGTTATTTGTAATTGTAATTATTAGTTTTAACATAATCATTTGAAGCTAAGTGTGTTGCTAACCTAGTTTTTGTGTTACTCTACAATCAATGCTCCGTGTTTTTGTTACCTCTAACGTAGACTGCTTTAACACCTTGGCATATATATAACTAATTTACTGTTAGATGGTTTTATGACAATAAAAACGTACACTTCTTTCTTTTAGGAGTCGGGGATAGTCTCCTCCCTCTCTGAGTCACGTGATCCCTCCCGCACTTATCCACTTCTGATTCACTAAATATGAAACTCCCTCCAAACCTCAAGACCACAGATGGCTGCAAGGTCAAACAGATTGAAACATCCATGTTTTGTTCCTGAATCTGAGCTGCAGATAACCAGCAGTCTGTCTTCATTAGGTAAGGGCGTAGCTGGGAGACGGAATTGTTAAGTTCCCAGAATTACGTCACATGGAGGTGAAAGGACACCTGATCACATCCATGGGTTTGGGGACTCCTGGTGAGTAAAGACAGATCCAGCAGCTCCTGTTTTTTCTGCTGATTTTCTTGAGGGAACAGCTGACAACAACTTTGCGTGCAAAGACCTTTTGTTCCCATAGTCGCCACAGCTGCAAGACACACTTATCAGAAAACGATAAACCCTCACAGAAAAACAGCCTTTGTAACACATTGAGTTTGTTGTTGTGAGAACTTCTCATGTATAAAGTGAAGCTCATGTAATGTTGTGTGTTCTGCTCTCCAGATGTTCAAGGCTGCCAGGACAGCAAGCTGCAGGCTGAGCGGATCGCAGCTCTGCAGCAGAGGAAGCAGGCCCTGGAGGCTCTCCTCAGTGCAAGAGTGGGAGAGCTCAAACAAGTCTGTTTGCAGGAAGCAGTGAGTAGCATCTGGCTCTCTCACACACCCGTGACACACCTGGTTTACCACGAGTCTCTTGGTAGAAGATGAGGATTATTTTTAATTAATTGGCTTTTCATGTTCGTGTCCAGTTGAGCTGTACGACAGCCTCTGAGCAAAGATGCAAACAAGAGACTTGTTGAAAATGCTGTCATCACATACAGCAGGATGCAAATGAATCTGGGCTGGATTGGTCCGGAGAGGCTGTCAGCACGTGCTAATAAGCTGCCTCGGCTTTTCTTTAACAGCTGTTTAACACATCACTATATATTCAGACTCACTCCATCCCATCATATCTATTTTTGAAATCTGATTTTTTTTTCTGGCAGAGTAGCTCAGCTGAAAAGTTAGAGCTGTTAGATATGTGGAGTTATTTCCTCGCTCTGTGGTGAATTACAGCACGACGCTGTTACGTCATTCTGCAGCTCTTATGCTTAATGATTTTGGTGCAGAAGACCTTTTAGGATGGATCTTGTTGAGACTTACAGTAAGCTGGCATCATTTTATGTAGCATCACAGCTCTTATTGAACACCCCCTCTACAGGAACTGACTGGGAAGCTGCCATGTGCTTTTCCTCTGGAGACGGGCGAGAAAGCCCCGCTGGTGCAGCGCAGAGCTGGCCTGGCGCCGAGCACCAAGGCAGAGGTAAGTCAACACCTCGAATATCAATAGTGTTTACGCATCAGCCATTTCAATGTGTGTATCCTTGTGGTCTGACATGATTGGCCGTGTCTTGGCTACAGGATGACTCTGTGCAGAGGAAGCAGATGAAAGCAATCTTCACCGGCGCTTTGTGCCGAAACTCAGAATCAGACCGAAATGGACCAAATAGCAAGAGGACAGTCCACCGGGGGTGCCATACAGGTACTCTGCAGTCAAACCCACTGACACATGACCTTTTAATGTTAGATGCATGCACTAGAGAATGGCTCAGCTGCTACAGCATCCCTCTCAAGCTCAGCATCTGAACAATCTATTAAGTTTTAGTTATTTTTGTATTGGGTAAGGCCTGGTTCGCACAGCATCCCAAGATTCTCTACAAAACACTGAACTCTGTTCTGACGTATAAGGAGCCTAGCTCCATGTCTCCTACAGCTGCTGGAAACTCTGAAGATTTTCACAGATTCTTTGTTGATAAAGTATCGGGCATTAGAGCAGCTATTTCTGGTAATTATTGACCCTGTTCCAGTTCCTCCATCACCACCCACCCTGAGCTCCCTCAGTACTGTTTCTTATTCTGAGCTGAGTAAGCTTGTTGCGAGGCAGAAGCCATCTGGCTCTCCACTTGACGTTCTGCCGCCTCGTCTCTGGAAGGCTGCCTTTCCGTGTCTTGGCCCTTCACTTGGTCAGATTATCAATGGGAGCCTCAGCACAGGTGTGGTCCCAGCTGCTTTGAAAGCAGCAGTTATTCGGCAGACCCTGAAGAAACCTGGTGCTGATGTCTCTGTGATCGAAAATTACAGGCCTATCTCTACCCTGCCCTTTACATCAAAACTGCTTGAGAAAGTCATTTATCAGCAGCTGGTCTCACATTTAGCTGACTCTGATCTGTTTGAGGATTTCCAATCAGGGTTCAGGTCTGGCCATAGCACGGAGTCGGCTCTACTGAGGGTCCTAAATGACATCTATCTATCACTAGATCAGGGTACATCTGTGGTGCTTCTGTTGTTAGACCTGACAGCAGCCTTCGACACAGTTGACCACGCGATTCTACTCGATCGCTTGGAACGATGGGTTGGGATCAAAGGGTCAGCTCTGGATTGGTTTAGATCGTATCTCCACAACAGGACATTCTGTGATAAACTAGGTGATGTTTTTTCTTCTTGGGAGGGGCTCCGATGGGGGGTCCCGCAGGGATCGATCCTTGGTCCTCTTTTGTTTGCAATTTATCTGCTACATCTGGGGTCAATCTTTCGTAAACTTTCAATTCAATTCAATTTTATTTATATAGCGTCAAATCACGACAAGAGTCGTCTCAAGGCACTTCACATAATAAACATTCCAATTCACAGTTCATTAAGCCAATCAGAAGTAATGTTTCCTATATAAGGAACCCAGCAAATTGCATCAAGTCACTGACTAGTGTCAGTGACTTTACAGCAATCCTCATACTAAGCAAGTGTAAAGCGACAGTGGAGAGGAAAACTCCCTTTTAACAGGAAGAAACCTCCAGAGAATCCTGGCTCAGTATAAGCAGCCATCCTCCACGACTCACTGGGGATGGAGAAGACAGAGCAGGCATGCACGCACGCACGCACGCACGCACACACACACACACACACACACACACACACACACACACACACACACACAGACAGACAAAGACAAAGTAATGTGTCTATAGTTATATTGTGATTTTTTAGTAAATATTCTATTTGGTGAGAGATAAAATTTATTGTATTTATCCTAGTGGATCTGTAATTAAACGGGTAAACTAGTATTAGCACATCCAACGTCAAGGAAAGCTAAAAGTTATTATCAGGAGAGGGAGAATGTTTAAGTGGTTAGCAGCAGTGTGCTAGACGATGGCCCCCTCCATGAGGCCACCACAGCTCAGCAGAACATCAATGTAACTTCTTCTGGGGAGAAAAACACTTAGAGAAAAAATAAAGTTAACAGCTGAAATAGCAGAAAATAGTGCAGTTAAAGAGCAGATTGTAGAAGAATGTAGTAGAGTGTGAAAAGTGGTCAGTGTATCCTCCAGCAGTCTAAGCCTATAGCAGCATAACTACAGAGAAAACTCTGGATAATCTATCCTATTTAGATGGAAGCATGTTGGAGTCAAGGCAAGGGAGAGCCGTCTTTACTGACTGTACACTCCACCTCCCTCTACTCCCCCACTTGTCCAGTTCTAGGCTAACATCAGATTTTAACCATAGGCCCTATCAAATAAAAATGTTTTAAGCCTAGTCTTAAAAGTAGACAAGATGTCTGCCTCACGGACTAAAGCTGGGAGCTGGTTCCACAGGAGAGGAGCCTGATAACTAAAATATCTGCCTCCCATCCTAATTTTAGTTATTCTGGGAACCACCAGTAGACCTGCAGTCTGAGAGCGAAGTGCTTGGTTAGGAACATATGGAACAATCAGGTCACTGATGTATGATGGAGCTTGATTATTAAGAGCTTTATATGTGAGAAGAAGGATCTTAAAATCTATTCTGAATTTAACAGGTAGCCAATGTAGGGAAGCTAAGACAGGAGAGATATGATCTCTCTTTTTAATTCTCATCAGAACTCTAGCTGCAGCATTTTGGACAAGCTGAAGACTTTTAACTACATTCTGTGGACTTCCTGAGAGTAATGAATTACAGTAATCCAGTCTTGATGTAATAAATGCATGAACTAGTTTTTCAGCATCACTTCTGGAAAGGATGCTCCTAATCTTAGCAATATTCCGAAGGTGGAAAAAGGAAATCCTACAATCCTGTTTAACTTGGGATTTGAATGACATGTCCTGGTCAAAGATGACACCAAGGTTCCTTACTTTGTTCTCGGAGATTAATGTAATGCCATTCAGGTCAGGTGATTGGCTAAGCAATTTCCTTTTCTGGATTTCTGGTCCAAAGATGAGAACTTCCGTCTTGTCTTGATTTAAAAGCAAAAAGTTTAGAATCATCCAATTTTTTATGTCCTCAAGACAAGCCTGTAATCTACCCAACCGATTAGGTTCATCAGGGTTAATGGATAAATATAACTGAATATTGTCAGCATAACAGTGGAAGTTTATCCCATGCTGTCAATTGATTTTACCAATTGGGAGCATACATATAGTAAAAAGAATTGGTCCAAGCACTGAACCCTGTGGTACTCCGCAAGTAACCCTGGAGTATGAAGACGATTTTTCATGTACATTTACAAAATGAAATCTGTCAGACAGGTAGGATTTAAACCAGCCTAGCGCTGCTCCTTTGATCCCTACAACATGTTCAAGTCTTTCTAAAAGAACATTGTGATCAACTGTGTCAAAGGCAGCACTGAGATCTAACAAGACTAGAACAGACAAAATATTCTTATCTGAGGCCATGAGAATATCATTTGTAACTCTCACTAATGCAGTTTCAGTGCTGTGATACTCTCTAAAACCAGACTGAAATTCCTCAAACAGAGCATTAGTGTTTAAATGCTCACATACTTGGATGGCCACTATTTTCTCCAGGACTTTGGATAAAAATGGAAGGTTAGATATTGGTCTATAATTCATTGGGTCATCTGGATCCAGAGAAGGCTTCTTAAGTGAAGGTTTGATTACAGCAACCTTAAAATCTTGTGGTACATACCCATTTACTAAGGATAGATTGATTATATTTAGAATGGGTGCAGTAACCAAAGGAAATGCTTCTTTAAATAATTTGGTTGGGATTGGATCCAAAATGCAAGTTGAAGGTTTAGATGAAGCTAATATTTTTGATAACTCTGAAAGCTCAACTGGATCAAAACAGTTCAAGCACAGATGAGGTTCTACAGTCACCTCTGATGCTGCCTCACTTACTGAGGAAGAAGAAACATGGCCTAGTGTTCCATCTCTATGCCGACGATTGCCAGATTTACTCTCCATTGTGTCAAGAGAAAGGTCTCTCTATCCAGTCCTTTGTGTCCTTTCTTAATGAGGTGAAGTCTTGGCTAATAGCCAACTATCTGCATCGGAATGAGGGGAAAACAGAGCTCATTGTTTTTCACCCCAACAGCAGGGCTGTGGGTCGTTATGTTGATCTTGGCCCTCTTTCTCCCTACTCACAGCTAGTTGTCACCAGTCTGGGGGTGAAAATTGACGCTGGACTTAAAATTTGATGCTCACATCAACTCTGTGATCCGGTCCAATTTCTTTCATCTGAGACGCCTTGCAAAAATCAAGCCTATGCTGTCGAGAGCCCACCTGGAGCGAGTACTCCATGCTTTTGTAATTTCTAGGCTTGATTACTGCAACTCTCTATATGCCGGACTGGGTCAATCATTATTGCGCCGCCTACAAGCCAGGTTCCTGACTGGGACCAGGAAACGGGACCACATCAGTCCGGTTCTGGCCTCCCTGCACTGGCTTCCGGTCTGTTATCATTCACACTGTAGACTCCTCGTCTTTGTTTACAATTTCTTCCAGGGTGGTGGTCCCCCCTATCTGGCCACACTCCTGAACAGACATTCCCCATCACGCGCTCTGCACTCCTCTGACCAAGGCCTGCTCGCTGTCCCTCGTTCTAGGTGTCGTACTCGCGGGGACCGGGCTTTCTCAGTCCTAGCACCGTCACTCTGGAACCAGTTGCTACCCTCAGTTAGGCTTCCCCCATCTCTGCCAGTCTTAAAGAGTCACCTAAAAACCCACCTCCTCCGCTTGGCGTTCCTTGAACGTGTTTGAATTTGGCCCTCTTTTATGTTGATTTCATTTCCCTGTTTTTATTGGTCTCTTTTTCCCTTGTTTTACCCATTTGTCTTCTACTTTAATGTTTTACCTTTTTTGCACTATTTGAATTTTTTTTATTTTCGATGTATTCATCATGTTTCACATTTCTCATGTACTGTGTTCAGCGCCTTGGGCTTCCCGACAGGGAAGGCGCTTCATAAATAAAGCTTTGGTTGATTGATGGATTGAGCAAGAAAATCATGCAGATTTTGACCGGATTGTCCACTACCAACAATCTTAAAGGTCAACTTCACTGAGAAACCAATTTTTATTTATTGAGTTTGATTATAATGGGTCACTGAGTTTTTTATGCTGGCTGAACATGAAAATAGTCTCCTACACCTGTCTCCTGCTTTAGCTTCTGATAGAAAGTAGACATTGATACTCTAGGATTACAAAATTTGCGTTAATTGTAGAGATAAAACATTAAAGTTTTTGGGCAAACAGAAGCAGTAGTAGAGTTGTGTTGCTGTTAGCCAATCAGAGGCAAGAGGATATCAGGAAATATCAGGAAATAAGATTCCTGCCGTGTTCTGCCACTTTCTCCTCTGGTGTGACTTCTGGTTCCTGGAACAGGTGCACTGGAGCTTTATTCCACAGAGTTTTGTAATAATTTCTACTAGAGGCCACCGCAAATGTATAAAAATATGAGAAAAATTTACCTTTGAGGAGGCGCAAAATTATGTAACGACTCTAAAGATAGTCTTAACAGATTATCCTGCTGTGTGTGATGTGTTTCGGTGTGCTCGGGTCAGCTGGGAATCACACGGGGAACATCAGGGAAATCAAACACGATGGATTGTCTTGGCTGAATATTGAGGATAAACCAACATGATGCTTGTTGAATGTGATGTGTAGCCAATCAGAATGCAAAGTGACAGCACTCTGCACGTTCCTTCACCATGTTGTTTTCTCCAATGTAACGTTTTATCTCGCAAGATTTCCTGTCTAACTAGGGAACGATGTGTGAAATTGGTTCGTGTGTAGCTTTTTTTCTGTGTTTTAAAAAGAACCAAAAATGCAGTTGGAAACCAGACACAACAAGAACATACCAAAGATGTTGAAAGTTTTCATTTATCTTTAGTAAAGTCAGCAGAATCCTGCATCCTCATCCGTGTTGCTGCTTGTTGTGTTTTAGAGGACACTGTGATGTCAGAAAGCACCAGCTCGATGTCAGACTCAACATCCCATGATAACGGTGAGAAAACAACCTAAACCTATTCTTAATTAAGGTTTTAAAAACAGCCCAACAAAAGCAGAAGTGCTGGGTAAATATATTCACTGCCTCTTCTCCCAAAAGACTCTTCCCCCAGCGTAGCTGCTGATCAGCGCTCTCTGTCCCAGCCCCGACTCACAGTGGGCAGCCCCGACCACAGGATCAGCAGGAAGCTCTCTCCTGTTGAGATCTACTACGAGATGAGGACACGCCGCAACTCCATCACAAGCTCTGTCAGGTAACTATAGCTTCAACTGGGAAGCCTCATCCTGCTGTCTGGATGAAATGGTTTAAACACTTCATGCTGGTTGTTACAGCCCGTCTCACTCCTTACCCAGAAGTGCTTCTAATGTTGAAGGCAGGAGCGTTCCAGCCACTCCCATGTTGGCCCGAACGGCTCCGATCAGCGTTCACGTCCGGTAAGTTGTGACACCGACGGCTTTTATCAGAGGCATCCATGCAGCACAGCCACATCGCTGAAGCCTGGTTTATACGTCTCCATCTGCTTGGGTGTGGAGTCGCGCAATCGCATTAATGGAGACACTTCCCTTTGGCTGAGGCGGGTTTCAAAGCACTGCTTGCCCAAAGACTGCTGGAGATAAACACCGGCCCCCCCGACCCTGCGTGGATAAGTGGGTACAGATTAGGGGCTGCACGACTGAATTTTTTTTAAAGTCGACCGTCAAGTAATGAAAATCGAATCGACTTCGACTAGTTGTTGATGACGTCACACAGCTGAAGCGGCTAAAACTGACGATGGGTGACCAAGAGTTTTTTTCCGACGCGGGTGTGTGTGTGTGCGTGTGGGGGGGGCTCAAATGCACGCACCTCTTTTAACAACGATAGTTTCTGCATTACCTTGTGTAATACCGTAAATCGTCTAATACAGGCCCGGGCCTGTATTTGACTCAAGCTCATCAAGCTCCAGGCCTTTATTGGAAGGAGGACCAGAATTAGAGGCAGGCCTCAATTTCTATTTAGCAAAATGAACTAATGGTTCGCTGGAGTTTTTGACAATTAAAATTGCGCCCACATTTTCAAAGTTAAACACATCTCTTTTAACAACGGGAGTTTCTGCTTCAGCTCTCCCCCCCCCCCCCTCCCCCTGCGCAGCGGCCGCAAACTCACTGATGCGCCTGCAGCCTCTCGGACTTCCTGCTGCTCTAAACATAAAAATAATTAATTCATTTTCTGTTCCTCACTTCTGATTACCTTCAGTGGTGTCTGTTTGTTGCAACCACCAGGTACAAAAACTAACTTGTTTTTATTTGACTATTTTTCTGTCCTGCCTGTTTATTATCTTCCTGCATCTCCTCTCAATCCTAAAGAGAAACTGCTACCTGGGTTCATATATATTCACCTTATGAGTTACCTTTAAACTGCAGTTCTAAAAGATCTACCGACCGCAAAAACAGCGGAGTGCGCGCCGGCCGCATCAGTGAGGTGCATCACCGGAGAACAAAACAGGCGATGCACCCCGCTCCACAGCAGCGACACGCATCAGGCACAAATAAAAGACAGAAAACATTAAAGGAAATGAGCTGACATGAACGATCGCGTGTTAACTTTGTTTTTGAGGTGGCGACACCTGATTTGATAATGTTACTGTGGCCGTGCTCAGGACCCAGATGTCTGGAGCGCGTCAACAATCAGAGCTTTGCATGTGCAAGCTGGTTAAGGTTAGGATGGGGGTGAGGGGAAGGTTAAATTGCAAGAGGGTAAACGTCACAATTCGGTCAAATGTCAGTTTTACGGCGGGCGTCAGATACTGACGCTCTGGCACAGCGCGTTGCCTCCCAACGCGCAGGAGTTTGTCACCTGGTGTCTTTTCCGAGGACTGCATCTTGTCGGTCATTATCACGTGACAGCGATTTGTCGATGACTGGCATATAAAGTCACTACAGAGCAGTGAAGTCGACTAGTCGACTAGTTGATACAACCCCTAGTACAAATAATGGATGGATGGGTTTCGAAATTACCCCCAGGACAGCAGCAGGCTTAGTGCTTTTCTGTGGGGCGGGGTGGGTGGTTTTGCCACCACTGCAGTCACGGCGCTGGTCCACAGTACTGAATTAGTTTTTATATCGAGTAGAGAGACTTCAGATGGTAAATGGTAAATGGCCTGTATTTGATATAGCGCCTTCTAGAGTCCTGGAACCCCCCAAGGCGCTTTACAACACAATCAGTCATTCACCCATTCACACACACATTCACACGCTGGTGGGGATGAGCTACAATGTAGCCACAGCTGCCCTGGGGCGCACTGACAGAGGCGAGGCTGCCGAGCACTGGCGCCACCGGTCCCTCCGACCACCACCAGCAGGCAATGTGGGTTAAGTGTCTTGCCCAAGGACACAACAACAGTGACAGACTGAGCGGGTCTCGAACCTGCGACCTTCCGATTGCGAGGCGAGCACTTAACTCCTGTGCCACCGTCGCCCTCAAGAGACTTAACATGGACATTCTCCTCCACCTTGCCACCTCTAAACTCACGTTTATACCTTTGTACTCCTTCAGTCACGTATATGTAAATGTTCATATCAATGGATTTCTTCCGTGAGACGTTCTTTGGTCTGCTTCGTGTCAGCCGCTGGATACCTTCAGCAGTTTGTTTTGTCGGTGCTGTTGGCAAACGTAAAGGAAGTGGTGTTGGGACCAATCACAGGCTTGCACTGTCTTTTAAAGATTGGACATGTCTCCGTCTCTCTGCGGGCCTGCAGCAGAGTACTTGCGTTGACGCATCATGGCGTTGAGTTTCTCTGTACCACTGCTGACGGCGTAGTATAAACCAGGCTTAACTGTGATACCTGCAGTGCTGGAAGTAACTTTATTACAGACTTTTAGGCCAGATGTATCTTCCTGTGAGGGGTTTGGGTCTCTTGAACTCATATTTCCACAAAATCTTTTCCCATATTTCCAGATTGTAATGTATAATATTAAGAAATAAGCAGACTTAAGCTGCTTATATTCTCACATCTTTATCTACTAGTTGAAGTTTTTGCTCTCATAGGTCAGACACATCGAGTGGTAACGGGTTGAAGCAGTGGTCCGGCAGCCTGGATGTTCCATATATGATCCCACTGGCTCAGGAGGGCTCCTCTTCTGACCGACGAAGCTGTTCCTACGGCTCCAGAGCAAGACGTAGCAACAGCTCAGAGGCCCTCTTGGACAGATCCAGCCTCCCTGATGATCCTGGACCCAGAAATGGTATGCCTCAGAGAGGAGGGCCCTACAAGAGCTCGGAGACACTGACTGATGGCAAATTAAGACATATTCACTTGGACGGCCTGGAGAAACATGTGGACAGTTCTGTGGAGCAGGTAAAAATGCGTCTGTCCATGGGGGGCAGAGCACCTAGCGGAGGCTACAATGAGCTACTGATGGATTATATCTGGGGTAAACAGCAGAGGATGCAAGTGCAGCACCATCTGTATCAGTCCACAGGCAGAATCTGGCAGGACGCGTCCTCTCCTCGCTCCTCCACAGCAGCAGTGCCACCAAATGCCAATGGGTTTTCTCACTCCCAAGTGCATCTGCCCAGTGCTGCAACTCCCTACAGCCCCATGGTCCTTAGAGGGACCCAAGCAGAACTACGGAGGGTCAAAGTCACCCGGACAAAATCCTGTGGGCCGTTCATCCCTTTGCAACAACAATCTCAAGATGGCATCCTGCTGTCAGCATACGAGTCCCCCCTACCTGCCACCAGCACCACCTCCTCCATCCCCAACCTGCATCCGTATCAGGCTGAGCTCTTGGTTCCCCCCTTCAACCGTAGACCCCCACAGTTTTCTCTCCCAACACCAGAAGATTCAACAAGGAGTTTGCATAAAGCTCTGGCTCTGGAGGGGCTGAGGGACTGGTACCTGAGGAACGCTTTTGGCTACCCTTCTGCTGCCCCAAAGGGTCACGAGGCAGGAATCTCCCGTCTCTCTCACCCATACCCGCTAGTGCACCAGACCCAGTCCCTTCAAGGTGAACCAGCAAACCTCCAGAGGTCTCAAATGCCCCAGTCAGCCAGCTTCCATGGCCACCCGCTGCACGGACGGTCAGTATTCAAAAATAAACACAAGAAGTGCTTTCACAGACACACATCATTACACAAGTGGTATTACTGTGCTTATTATTCCTATTATTAAGAGAACACTGTGTGTGTGTGTGTGTGTGTGTGAGTGTGTGTGTGTGTGTGTGAGTGTGAGTGAGTGTGTGTGGAAGTACATGCATGTATGTTTGTGGAAGTGTCTGTGTGTGTGTGTGTGCGCGCATGTGTGTGTATTTGTGGAAGTGCATGTGTGTGTGTGTCTGTTTGTGGAAGTGCGTGTGTGTGTTTGTGTGTGTGTGCACGCATGTGTGTGTATTTGTGGATGTGCATGTGTGTGTTTGCATGCATGTATGTGTGTCTGTGTGTGTGTGTGTGTGCACGCATGTGTGTGTATTTGTGGAAGTGCATGTGTGTGTGTGTGTGTGCATGTGCGTGCGTGTGTGTCTGTTTGTGGAAGTGTGTGTGTGTGTGTGTGTCTGTCTGTTTGTGTGTGCGTGTGTGTGTGTTGGTGGAAGTGCGTGTGTGTGTCTGTGTGTGTGTGCGTGTGCGTGTGGCTGTTTGTGTAAGTGCATGTGTGTGTGTGTGTAACTGCATGTGCGTGTGTGTGTGTGTAGCTGCATGTGCGTGTGTGTGTGTGTGTGTAACTGCATGTGTGTGTGTGTGTATGTGTATGTGCATGTGTGTGTGTGTGTGTGTGCATGTGTGTGTAAGTGTATGTGTGTGTGTAAGTGCATATGTGTGTGTGTGTGTGTGTGTGTGTGTGTGTGTGTAACTGCATGTGTGTGTGTGTGTGCGTGTGTGTAAGTGCATGTGTGTGTGTGTGTGTGTGTAACTGCATGTGTGTGTGTGTGCGTGTGTGTAAGTGCACGTGTGTGTGTGTAACTGCATGCGTGTGTGTGTGTGTAACTGCATGTGTGTGTGTGTGCACGCATGTGTGTGCACACGTGTGTGTGTGTGTGTGTGTGTGTGCGTGTGGTGCACGTTTCCCTGAGCTCTCTGTTTTTTGCCAGCAGCATTAGTTAAAGGTGTTTTTCGGTTTGCAGCTGAGGATGGTGTCTTTACTCTGACTCTTACCCTACAGATCCGTCCATCATCCTCTTTTAGCTATTTTCATGTTTCATTTTGCAAACTCAGCATCATTTTACCACCAGCTCCTTTATGCCAACATCCTGTTGTTTCCTGTCAAAAATCAGTGCTTTGATTAATAGCTTCCAACTGCCCACAGGGGTAAAAAGTCTAAACTTAATTAGGGGCTAATTGTGACAACCCAGTAAATCATAAACTGGTAATTGTTGCCTTTTATGAACTTTTAAGGTTTCTACTCTCCAGCTTTAGTTGTGTTGCACCCATGGGTGATTTGTTTGTATTTTGTCTTGTTTTTAATGTAATCTAAAATATTGAGGAGATCATTTTAATGTTTAAAAGGAGTTGCTGATCCTATGTGAAGTGAACCATGAAAGTCCATTTTTTCCTAGGAAGTATTTCACGTGCAGAAAACAACAGCATTGTGTTACTGTGCACACAGCTAAACAGCACGAAGGCGATGAACATATTAAATGTTTAGATCTTTCGGTCCTGGATGTGTGACATTCCTGAATCCTCACCTGGGTTTCCTCATTCCAGGTTTTCAGACTTTTAGCAGATTTCTATTGTTCATACAATGTCTTTATGTCCATGTACAACCTGGAGAATGCACGGATGGACTTCTCATAAATGAAGACTTTAATTGTGAAAGTTTTTAATTTTTTTCCTGGAAATTCATGAATTTACTTTTGTTAAAGGACCCTGTGATGACTTCTTCTTTCCTCCTTTACCTTCCTGACAGGTCGATGGAGTTCTCGCTCTATCAGGAAACTCCAGATCCACAAAGTCAAGATGTGACTCCAAAAGAGAGCAACGCAGACCCAGGGACTTTAGTCTGAGGGAGCAGAACACACACACACACACACACACACACACACACACACACACACACACACACACACACACACACACACACACACACACACACACACACACACACACACACGCACGCACGCACGCACGCACGCACGCACGCACACACACACTGTAGCATCATAAAACTCGACACAGTTATATAAGATGATCCGATGAGACCTCAACAACAAACAAAACGCGGTGACCTCACTTGAATGAGATTGAAATGTAGCTGGAGGGTTATGCCTGATTCTGACAGCGTGAACGTTAAAACCAGTGCTCCCATATGAATGTGCACTGGTGAAGCATCTAATACCAGTATGATCTATTCTTCATATATCTATGTAAATCCTTCTGGTCCAACACCAACAGTAAGATTCCTCCTAATAACCTTGAAAAGCCTCCCGACGTATAATTTTTTACAGAATATATTCAGCTCTAAATTACTATTTTGTATCTTCTGATAAATAGAGAAAAGTTATATTAAAAGAGTGATTTATTGCTATTTAATTGTTATGATCTATTCTCATTTGACTAGTATTACATACCATTGAATGTGTGTTTTTAAAGTGAACAAAGCCGTAGCAACGTCTGTCCTCTGTTGTTTTTATTTAAATAACGGTTTGATCAGATGAAAATTGGCCAGAGAATGTAGCTTCACGGTGTGCAGGTCGGAGTGCCTAAAATCCTTTATCCTCTAAATTTGGTGGGAAGTCTTTAAAATGTGAACCCTTTGTTACAACCTTTAACATCATTTTCTAAAACCACTTAATCGATGTCAGGAGGTGATTTTCCCGCTTTTATCGTTCTGTGTGAACCTGAACAGAACGGCTGAACTCAGAAGGGCCACAGTGAGACCTGCTGTATGAGTAGCATGTGATTGTCTAACAAACTGGAGGGTCTGGCTGTCATACAGAGCACTTTAGGAACATCTGAAGCCTTATTTCCCTTTGAGGTGGTCACCGAGAGAGCTGGCAGGTTTAAACAGGGTTTCTGATGAGGCAAACTTGAAAAAGGAGATTTTTTTCAACACCTGCTGAAGGTCTACTGTGTGTAGGTTTGTATATAGTAAGGATTGTACTGACGAGTCTTTGTTCCCATACTAACATGTAATCTTCAATCTAACCCCATGCTAGCGTATTTAACCTAAATAACCCGTCCCACACCTCCCACCCTGTGTGAGAACTACTGCTAGAACAGAGCAGGATCGCTGTGGTACTGAATGATGGTTTGAGCCGGTCTCATTCCAGGAAACGTGTTAAAAAATAAAAGTTAATGGCAGATCTTTGCATTTGTAATGATTTTAATTCATTTGCATTGGGTGTTTTTGTTGCATTAAAGATACAAATGAACCTTTTTTTTTCATCCTAGTGCATCATTGACATCAGCAACAGATGAGTAACACGTTGTGTGTTGTTTTGGGGTCATTTGTGTACTTGAACCTTTGTCATTGTGGAACCTATCTAAATGTAATTCTTTAGGTGAGTCTTAAGTCATGTTTTTGTACACGGCTACGAAGCGTAGCTCTACGTTTCATCATGTCAGCTTCATTAAAACCTGAAATCAAAGACCAAACTGCTGTGCACTGGGAGTCAGAAAGGTATTTTTCATATTATCTACTCTGTATATTCAAAATAAATATGAATTTAGCTCTAAAGATGTATTCAAACTATTATATTTATGAATCTAATATTTTGTAGCCATCTACTGTAGCTCTTGATCATCGGTGCAGGAATTGCCAATGTGTCTTTAAACGGTTTTATTCAGAAGTGTGACATGTAAAACTTTCATTTGAATTTTTTTATATTTAAATTCAGCTGTCTTGTTTCTCTCCTGTGATCAGACCTGTGAGATTAGACTCGACAGGTCTGCTATCTGCTGTATGTTTGGGATTTTGCATTCATTCTACTAAATAAAGTGTCATGTTGAATCAACAAATTAGTCAGAAATTTTGTTTCGGAGGAAGATTTACTGAATTTTTTCCATGTTGTTTATTCTTATTTATGTTGCTAATGAACTACAACTTGTTAAGCATTGATATAGCAAATAAAAGTGTATGCTGCTGGGTCTCCTCTCTTTAGGATGTGCCTTGAAAACCTCTAAGGATTAAGGCATCCCAACCAGACACCTAAGCCACTGCAGCTGACACATCTGGAGACGAGGGGCTCAGTCCCAATGATGGAATGATGCTGGAATTACTCAAACTCTGAGCCCAGCCTCCCAATGAAGGAAGCTCTTTTCTGTCGCCTGTATCCCAGATCTGACTCTGTTTGGTTACTTTAACTTTTCTGAACCAAGACGGAACATTTTCCCAGACACTCTCTGGACTCTCATCCCGTTCACTTCACACTCGACAGAAATCTTCCCTCTCTGAAGCGTTTGGCTTGAAGCCAGCATAGGTGCGGGGTCCAACCTGTAGCTCCATGAAACAGTTTCAGTTGGTGAAGAAAAAATCAGAAAAATCAGAAAATGTGAAACAATGTGAAAGAGAACTTATTTTTTGAGGGTTTACTTGCTGTACCCATTAAGGGTCTTCAGAAATCACATCATTTGTTGTTTTACAACATATTAATAAATTAATATCATCCCATATTATTTGTTTATGTTATATATGATAAACATCCTCAGTAATTCCAATCTTTACTGGGTTTGAAACAAACAAACAAAAAAATATATATCTGCAGAGTTCACTCAATCCAATTTTTGATAAAACTCTGCCCTCTAGTGGACACATTTGTTTTGAGGGGTTTTATCCCTTTTACAGACACTTGAAAAAATCACCCCATAATGTGTGTGTAGCCTAGTGAACTCGACCAAATTCTTGCTTTGCAAAGTTTGTAAATAATACGTTTATTTAGTCTGGCTTGCCAGGCTAGTATGTGTGTCGATGGGTCAACGAGTAGAAACAAAGACATGGATATGAAAAATCTAAACCCCACAGAAAGAAACATTCTGATAATAATTCAAATTAGAAATAAGCGTTTTTCCCTATAAGAAACTCGGTGAGTCATAATGAATTATTTAATGACTCTACTACTTTTTGTCCTAGTGGTAAAATTATAATTTGGTGAATTGATTTGGAAAACACAGCTGGTAGGTTGTTGTGAAACATGCTCAACACGAGGCAACAGCTGCAGGACCTTTCAGGACCTTCCAGGACCTTTTCAGCTCCTCTCCAAGGGGTGGGGGGGGGGGGGGGGGGGGGTGGGGGGGGGGGCACAACTGTCCACTCCGCTGTCTCACGTTGGCACGCGCTCATCATTTCCCGCCTAACAACTCTAGCTATGTAACAGCCGCTGTTTTATCCCAGCCGAGGGAAGGACAGCTGTGTGTTTGTGCTCTCCATAAGAAGGTAAGAGAAACTAACGTTCATTGTATTTTAGTTTAGTGTGTATAAAATGGAACAGCAGGTGTTATACAACAGTTTTATTACATTGTTTCTGGCCATCATGGTCGCCATGATGCCATACTTGTAAAAATGTTTGCTAACTTTCCTATTATTTATTAATTATTATTTATTGCTGACTTTTCTTTCTATTTAAATGACCCCCAGTAGATTCCAGTCCCTTCTTGAGGACATCCTATAATATGGATATCCAAGCAAAAATGAGTGATTTGCAGCTGGGACATAAATTAAACGTCTTATGTCTAGAGAAAGGAACTTCTTCAGAAGCATTTGAAAGGCCTTTATTTGAACTGCTGAACATTCATGTTGACATCAACGGAGCTCACACTGCAGCAGGTTTTTCTATCTCAAGTAGCTTCTAGTTGCTGCTGAGCCAGTGTTGGGGCTATTTACGTTGACTTGCCATTCATTCAGCTAAAAATAAACATACACAAGCACTGGCCCTCACAAAATGTCACACAACCTGCTGCCACCAGGAGCTACAAGCATAAACTAACCACCAGAGAAAAAGGTTATTTCGATTTTTTAGAAGCTTAATTATGATTAAGGACATTTTCATTTTATTTGTTACTAATGCTTTTAAAATTTTTGTTTTTTTCCAGGCACTGCTGTCTTTGTGGATCATTTCTAGCTGCACTCAAACTTCCCAGACTCCAGTTAAACATGTCTTCTGCTTATGCAGCGGCTATCTCAGCCCTTATTACATCCAACACTCCTTATCCACCCATCAAATCCAGCCCTCAACCTTCCAAAGAATCAGCAGCTGGTCAAAAACATGGAAAAATTCCCCACTGTCCTCCGGCTGGACAGAAACTTTCTTGTTCACCCGAGCCTCCGGGATCATACGATGAACACCCGGAGAATCCTGCAGACTATGGCATAGGTAGGTAAGATTTCAGAATTCAAATCCTGTTGGGGCCTTTTCAGGTCAAAATGTCATCAGTCACATTGTTCATTGGAACTGAATCAGTAAGTCTACAGTTTAAATATTATTGTCTCCTAGCTGACCTTTAAAGAATGTTTGTGTGTTAATTCCAGAATTGGAACTGCATCATGAGTTTCCTGTAAGTTTTTATCAGAAGCTAAACAAAGTCCAGGTCAGAGCAACGTGTGGTTGGGAGTTCTCATAACAGCTTTAAGACTTGCCTAGTTTTGAACTTCAAGATAATGTCAGCTCTGGAAAGTTTTACTGATCATCTTGTTTTAGTTCAAAGTTTGAGTTAAGGTTTGGATGGTTATTATTCTGCAGAGACATTTTTTCTCCATTTTTTGGTGAGAAACTAGCAAAACCCCATCCCAAAGGTGTTATCTTAGCTTTGCACGCTGCCACGTATATCTGAGTGTGTGAAGATGCGCACAAAACGTGCACACCCTCAAAACCTATAGGCCCATTGAAAGTTATTGTTTACAGCCGGGTAACTGCGCACATCCACATAAGCTGGAGGGCAAGAACCCCATCTCTAACCAATTCAGATTTTTTTTATCCATCCATCCGTCCGTCCGTCCGTCCATCCATCCATCCATTTTCATCCGCTTATCCGGAGTCAGGTCTTGGGGGCAGTAGCCTAAGTTGAGAGGCCCAGACTTCCCTCCCCCCAGCCACTTGGGCCAGCTCCTCCGGGGGAATCCCAAGGCGTTCCCTGGCCAGGTGAGAGACATAGTCCCTCCACCGTGTCCTGGGTCTACCTTTAGGCCTCCTCCCGGTTGGATGTGCCCAGAAATCCTCACCAGGGAGGCGTCCAGAAGGCATCCTGACCAGATGCCCGAGCCACCTCAACTGGCTCCTCTCAATGTGGAGGAGCAGCGAATCTACTCCGAGCCCCTCCTGGATGACAGAGCTTCTAAGGGAGAGCCCAGCCACTCTGCGGAGAAAACTAATTTCGGCCGCTTGTATCCGCGATCTCGTTCAGGTCCATCTTCAAAATTCTCCTCCATACCTTC
Organism: Nothobranchius furzeri; assembly: GCF_043380555.1. NCBI lineage: Eukaryota > Metazoa > Chordata > Actinopteri > Cyprinodontiformes > Nothobranchiidae > Nothobranchius > Nothobranchius furzeri. Next base: position 40,861,240 of record NC_091743.1, read on the forward strand.
AAAGCAATCCACAACCTCTCTCCTCCATATATCTCAGACCTTATAAGTATTCACACCCCGTCCCGTTCACTCAGATCTTCTTCTTCCATCCATCTTGCAGTTCCTTCTGCCCGTCTCGCTACCATGGGGAGCAGAGCTTTCAGCCGCTCTGCTCCTCGACTCTGGAACTCACTTCCCCCAGACATCAGGAACGTCGACAGTTTTACCCTTTTCAAAACAAAACTCAAAACACACATGTTTAAATCTGCCTACAACCTCTGATTTTATTGAAATGTTTCTCTCTGTTTTTTCTTCTTTGGGTTTTATTATTGTTTTATTGTATTTTATTACGTGTTTTGTGTAAAGTGACCTTGGGTGTCCTGAAAGGCGCTTTGAAATGAAATGTATTATTATTATTATTGTTCTTTCGGTGTCTACCCAAAGCTCATGACCATAGGTGAGGGTAGGAATGTAGATCGAGAGCTTCGCCTTCTGACTCAGCTCTCTCTTCACCACGACAGACCGGTACAACGCCCGCATCACAGCAGATGCAGCACCAATCCGTCTATCGATCTCACGCCCCAGTTTTCCCTCACTCGTGAACAAGACCCCGAGATACTTAAACTCCTCCACTTGGGGCAGGACCTCATCCCTGACCCGGAGAAGGTATTCTACCCTTTTCCAAATCAAGACCATGGTCTCAGATTTAGAGACCATAGTTTTGATTCTCATCCCAGCTGCTTCACACTCGGCTGCGAACCGCTCCAGCGAAAGCTGAAAATCACGTTCTGATGAAGCCAACAGGACCACATCATCTGCAAAAAGCATAGACCTGATCCTCAGGTCACCAAAACGGATGCCCTTCACACCTTGGCTGTGCCTAGAAATCCTGTCCATGAAGGTTATGAACAGAATCGGTGACAAAGGGCAGCCTTAGCGGAGTCCAACTCTCACTGAGAACGAGTCCGACTTACTGTCGGCAATGCGGACCAAGCTCTGACACCGGTCATACAGGGACCTAACAGCCCGTATCAGAGGGCATGGTATCTTATACTCCCGGAGTACCCCCTACAGGGCCCCCAGAGGGACGCGGTCACACATCTTCTCCAAATCCACAAAATGCCCAACCAGTCCACATGTAGACTGGTTGGGCAAATTCCCATGCACCCTCCAGGACCCCCTAAGGGTATAGAGCTGGTCTGGTGTTCCACGGCCAGAACCCCTGAATAGACCTTACCAGGAAGGCTCAGGAGTGTGATCCCCCTGTAGTTGGAACACACCCTGCGGTCCCCCTTTTTAAATAAGGTAACCACCACCTCTCCAGGTCTCACTGTCGTTGCCTACGTGAGCGTTAAAGTCCCCCAACAGAACAAGGGAGTCACCGGACAGAGCGTTCTCTAGCACCCCCTCCAAGGTCTCCAAAAAAAGTGGGTAGTCTGAATTGTAGTTTGGTGCATAAGCACAGACCACAGTCAGAACCCGTCCCTCCACACCTAGGCGGAGGGAGGCTACCCTTTCATTCACTGGGGTAAACCCCAACGCACAGGCACCAAGATGGGGGGCAACTATTTAGAATTGAAAAATTTTTTTCAATTCAAGTTTATTTATATAGCGCCAAATCACGACAAGAGTCGTCTCAAGGCTCTTTACACAGTAAACATTCCAATACAGGTCTGTTCATTAAGCCAATTATGGAAGAATTAAAATGCCACAAATTGAGCACTTGAATTTTCAATTTGAAAGCAGAATTTCATATCAAGAGACCAACTTTTTAATTTGAGAAAAAGATTTTATATTATTGCTCTCAAAACTTTTAATGCTTGCACTCAAAATATCTGCTCTCTTTCAAATATACTCTGTCCTCCCTCAAATCTTTGATTCTGCGCTCAGATTTTAACCTTCTTACACTGGTATTGTCTTCTCACGTGAAAAATTTTTCTCTGCACGGATCAAAACTTCTCTCACAAGTCTGTTCCCCGCTCCCACGGATTTTTTCTGCTCTCTCTCAAAACTTGGAAGTATAATCTCCTAGCAACCCCTCAGCTTATAGGAGAACTGTGGAACTGGGCGGTGAAAAACGTCTTGGGGTTCACTCGATTTTAAAGTGGGTTATCCCATAGATACTTAGATGCCCAACTGGGCACTGGAACAGCTTCACCGTCATATTAGATAGGTCTCCTCCACTCCAAAGTCAATGCAGAGCAGTGACTGTAAAAAGAGATGCAGATGCAGAGTGAACAACAACAATCAGTGAACACTGGTGCTCCACAGGGGTGTGCGCTGAGCCCTCTCCTGTACTCACTCTACACCCACGACTGCACGGCCACGAGAAACTCCAACATCATTGTGAAGTTTGCGGACGAAACCACAGTGGTGGGTCTCATCACCAACGATGATGAGACGGCCTACAGGGAGGAGATCAGCGCCCTGACCCACTGGTGTCAGGACAACCGTCTCACCCTCAATGTCGCAAAGACAAAGGAGATGATAATAGACTTCCGGAGGAGCAGAGGAATACACACCCCCATCACCATCAACGGCGACGCTGTGGAGAGTGTGAGCAGCTTCCGTTTCCTTGGAGTTCATCTGGCTGAGGATCTTACGTGGTCAGTGCACACGAACAATACAGTGAAGAAGGCACAGCAGCGCCTCTTCTTTCTCAGGAGACTGAAAAGATTTGGCACGAGCCACCGCATCCTCAGGACCTTCTATCGCTGTGCCATTGAGAGCATCCTCACTGGATGCATCTCCGCCTGGTATGGCAACAGCACCGCTTACAACCGCAAAGCTCTCCAGAGAGTAGTGCAATGTGCAGAAAGGATAACTGGAGGTGAGCTTCCCTCCCTCCAAGACATCTACAGGAAGCGGTGCCTGAGGAAAGCGGGGAGGATCATCAAGGACTCAAGTCACCCCAGCCATTAAATGTTCAGACTATTTCCATCAGGAAGGAGGTTCTGCAGCATCCGGTCCAGAACCAGCAGACTGAGAGAAAGCTTTTTCCATCAGGCCATCAGACTGCTGAACACTTCACAGACACCTCACCCTCACTACTGAAACTCCAACATTACACACTCCATACTGTACATTAATGCCACAGTTTTGCACATACCAACCTCTGTACATTTTATATCTCTTATCTTATTGTTTACTTTATTCCTTTGTAAAATATGTATATACACACTATACACACACGCACACATGTAGAATAAATAAATAAAATAAAATACTAGCACACACATTTAGTAATGTAATTACGTAGTAATAACCTTACATACTATACATATTATTACTTAGATTAGCCATTTTTATATTTTGCTTGTTTTTACGTTACTGTATTTTTGCACAACTCTGTTGCTGTGAAGCTCGCACACAAGAATTTCACTCGCATGTACTGTACCAGTGTACCTGCACATGTGACGTGACAATAAAAGTGATTTGATTTGATTTGATTTGACAACTATGCCCGTTTCTGTGCGTTTTTTCACCTTCCTCAGTAGAAATGAATGCAGTGGGGGCAAATGGAGACCCATCTAAAATGTGTCCCAAAAGCAGACCGCTGTGCCGCTACAGATAGGATCGGGTTCTATTTTTGCCACGAGCCACTTCTGTGCCACCTCAGTTTCAGCAGTAAACATTGAGCTAGACAGGAAATCACATAAAGTTTCAGTGTAAACGTCAGTTAATTTTCTAAATAAGGCTAATGTAGCAAAGCTCATGTCTACACCTCAACAGGGGCGCCTCCAGAAAATTTTGATAGGGTTGGCCAGATGGGACCAAAGAAATTTTTGGGGTGGCACACCAAATTGGTCCTTGTGGTAAGTCAGGGAGAGTTTAGCCTGTGGCGATGTATTGCATTGCTTCTTTATTAATTTAAAAATAAGTATGCGGCCTAAACATTTAATTTAAAGAGTAACTAAACCCCAAAATAACGTATTTTTGATAATTAACTGTATAAATGGGTCTTTACAAATGCAATCGTTCTGTTTCTGTGCATTCTTTGACATGTTTGTGTAAACTTGAATAAATCTAGAATCTAGGTCTAAAAATGTCTTAGTGCTGCCCCCCTTTGGCAGAACAACGGCTACTGCATTTTAAACTTGTGATTGACTGGGGCTGGTATATCGACATATACATATATGGACAATAGGTTTCCATAGACTCCAATAACATGTTTTGGAAGAGAAATGGGAGGTGGCTACCACCGCCATTTTGACCATGTCACAGGTTCCGTCAAGCCCAGACAATTCCACAAAAGGGAAGAGAGGTGGAGCTGAGGGTGGGGCTGTAAGGCTGAGATCAACTGACGACACTCGGTCGAACTAGCTACAAGCTAACCTGAAGCTAACCCAAAGCTAACGCGGAGGTGGGAGCTAAGCTAACGGAGTTAGCAACCTAGCTACAACCGGAGTTAACTTTGCATAACACCAGAGCTTCTGAGTCAGAGATACGCCGGGCTGACCGCTGGGTAAAACCGGGTGGAACACAGAGGTCTCAGAGAGCTCCACAAGCCGGCAGCCGCACAGCAGACAAGCGCCGCTGCGATCTGAGATGCGCAGAGCTGCCGCTGGGGAGAACCGGGTGGAAAGGTTTCCATCCCAGAGCTGCACAAGCCAGCAGCCCGCGCAGCAGACAAGTGCCGCTGCGATCTGAGATGCGCAGAGCTGTGGGGAGGGGAGAAACGGGTGGAAAACATCGGTTTCCATTCGAGAGCTCCACAAGCCGGCAGCCCGCGTAGCAGACAGAAGCCGCGATCAGACAGAGATGCGCCGAGCTGCGGGGAGGGGAGAACCAGGTGGAAAACATCGGTCTCCCGAGAGCTCCACAAGCCGATAGTCCACCAACATGTTATATTTCAACCCATTTTCTAAAGTGCAGCATTATTTTAAATGCACTGGGTTTTACCCTATTACATTTAAATTTCATGGTTAAACAGTACATGTTAAAATCTAAGCCGAGCTCGGCAGTGACCTAAAATACATAAATATAATTTTACTTACCAAAAAAAATGAAGTGGAGACTCCTTGGATGCTCTATTAGTGCAATTAATGCCACAGCAAGTCATTTTGTCCAACAATTGCACAAATAATATCCAAAAAAAAAAAAAAAACGCACAAACACTACAACTAATGGTCTAACTTGAGACTGAAAATGACGGAACAGTTTTCAGGCTGAGGCCTTTCCACGGAGCTAGCTCTGTGGTCACGTGGGTCTGATGCTCATTAATTATACAGAATTTTAGGCTTTTAATACACTTAAACAGAAGAATGAGAAAAAAAATTCACCCCCCTCAGAGTTGTCATGAGTGTAAACTGAATCAGTTAAACCAAAAACATGTTTTGGAACCAGGCTGTAAACATGTTTATTTCTGCTGTGAAATTAGTATTTTTAACATGGGAGTCAATGAGGATTTGCTCTCTTCTGACACCAGCCCCTAGTGGATGAGGGTGGAACTGCAATTTATTTCATTTCCGCGTTTGCTTCAATTTTTGACCCGCTTTGTGGGGGCTTGGGCTGGTATAGTTTCACGCCATCGGTACAGTCTCCTCCCACTCCCCCTCCTTCCCTCCCAGGATGGAAATTCCCCACACTTGGCCATGCCTCTGTGCCTCCTGGCAATGCCCACTTTCATGGCATTTTTCAAATCATGACAAGGGGTGGAGTTACACTTTCTGATGGTGTGCAGTCCCTCTTTAAATTGTATGAACCCAAACATTTCAGAAACACACATTTCAGTAATTTAAAATGTTATTCCAAATATAATTTTTTTTAGTTTAATTCAACTGTGTTGCTGTATTCACAAAAAACTATGGTGATAAAAACTTTTTTTAAATGGTGAGCAGCAGAAACATATGTATTTTTTCTGATTATTTCTTTACTCAATAATTGTATTTTTTTTTATTTGTTTTACAATTATCTCTTGAATAAACAAGATCAATTTATGGTGGAACTGAACATTAATAGGATTTATTAACACTGGCTTTTCTTTGGGGGGGGGGGGCATCAATTTTCTAGGGCTGGCCACCTCTTGGGGGCGCCCTTTGACCTCACGGCTTTGTTTCCTATCAGTTTCTTTCAAGAAGTGATTTTCAGCATGGACGAGGCTTTAATCCAGGCAGGGTATGGGGGCCAAAATTAAGACTACTGCCCAGCAGCAGGTAGGGCTGTAGCGAAGCCTCGACGAAGTCGACGGCTCGATTCTAAAAATTTGTCGACGTCAGATCCGGAAGTCGACGCACCGCGCCCACTTGTTGCATCCCCAGGAGTTTGTAAATAGAGGAGGAATCTGCCTGTTTTTCCTCTAGTTCGCCCTCTTCTCCGCCTTCACTAACATCTCCGCCAAATACCGAAGACCCGGAACAACGTCCGTCCACTACTAGATTATTTTCCTGTTTTGCCCCTTCGTCTCCCGGCAACGGACAACAACTTCCGGGGTCAGATGCGCTGCTTTGTGTCTATCGCAGATGTAGAAAATCACCGGGAGCGCTTCTCCCTTCATTAAGGAGCTTCTTTCAGACATTAGGAGAGCTGTTTTGGTGGTAGCAGTCTCTCCTCCGTGCTGGTCTGTTTGCTGCTGGGTGTTTTTGGTTTATTTAAACTTGGTAACTTGAACTTAACGTTGGTAAAGCTACTGTTAGCATCTTCGCTAACAGCTTCTTGCGTTGGGATAAGCTGTTACGTTTTGGTTTAGAGTTCATCTTTTTTGTGGTGCAGATCTCCCTTTTATTACATTTAGAGTGTTGTGGGTTTTCGGTTTAGTTTAAAATATCACCTTGAGTTTGGTTTAACCCGTAACACCACTCGCCTCACGCACATAAGTGACCAAAACAAAGCAGCATGGAGACTCCATCTTCTACCACCTCTCAGGCAGCAGCCTGCACTCCCAAGTTCTACACGTCACCAGAACATAACCAACCGCAACACAATAAAAGCAGTGTTATACAAAATGGAAGGCCTGTAGTGTTTATTCTCTTACAGTAAGAATTTATCAATTTTTTTGAGGAATTTATTTGAGATTTTCTGGTTTTTGTTAATTGTGCAATAGAAAAATAATCATTAGATTAATTTTCTAAATAGTCATTAGAATAGTCGACTATTCGATAAAATAATCGTCAGAATAATCGTTTTAAAAATAATCGTTTACCCCCAGCCCTAGCAGCAGGAGGCTACCATACCGCGCCATAGCAGGGGAGGGGCACAGCACACTCCTGCAGCCTTCACACCTGAATGGTTACGGCCGACTCTCCACATAAACAGGAAAAACAGAAAATGATCAGTCATGGTGAAAACATAAATGTGCCCCAGAAAATAAAAAACTGTAATGATGATTGTAAATGTAAAGTTTAGGGGAGCAATAGCTCAACAGTTTGAGCGGGTTGTCCAGTAATCAGAAAGTTGCAGGTTCGATCCTGGCTCCGGGCAGAGAATGCTGCTGTTGTGTCCTTGGGCACGACACTTAACTCACCTTGCCTGCTGCCGGTGGTCGGAGGGACCGGAGGTGTCTGTGCTTGGCAGCTTCACCTCTGTCAGTGTGCCCCAGGTCATCTGGTCATAGGGCTGCAACTAACGACTATTTTAATAGTCGACTAGTCACCGACTATTGAAACGATTAGTCGACTAATCGCATAATTATTAAAATTTTTTTAAATTTAGCATGAGATTCTTTAATTATGTAAAAAATGATAATAAACACAAGAAAGATGGGTACTTCAATGGAAAATGCATATTTTATTGAACTTGGCTGCTGATATGCCAATTCATACTAAAGTAAATAAAAATGCCCTTTCTAACACCAATTAGGCACAGTGCCCTGTCAGTACAGACATAAATGCATAAATAAAATTAAAATACTTTTGTCAGGCACAGTCGGGCATAACATTAAATCTCTTTTTTTTAAAGGGACTTTACAGAGTTCTGAATTTTTTTGCTCGCGATTGCCCCCTCAGGCCAAAAGCGTAACGACAGCTTCAATAGTAGGCTCGTACACGAGGCGCGCATGCTGTTCGTGCACACTCCTTAACGAAAATAACAGCTGAGACGAAGCTCTGTGAAGCTGACCCCCGTCAGCTTCAAAAGTTGAGGCAAATAGACTGCTCGGTTAGTGCTTTGTTTGTACTGATTTGTGCAGGTAAAACTTACGGTTGTGCTGCAATGGATTCTGAGATATTAAACTTTATTTAATGGGTCATTCAGAGGTCACCGTCCCCCCCGGACTGCTCCATACTGCTCCAAAAAGGACCACAATAGTCACTTTTTTAGTGCTTCGTTTGTGCTGATTTGTGCAGGTGAAAATTACGTTTGTGCTGCATCGGTTTCTGAGATATTACACATTTTAATTTAGCATGATGACATCATCAAATTCCCAAAGTGCTCCAAAATGGACCATATTAGTCTACTTTTATAGTGCTTTGTTTGTGCTGATTTGTGCAGGTGAAACTGACGTTTGTGCTGCTATGGTTTCTGAGATACCGTAAATCCTCTAATATTAGCCTGTATTTAATTAACTGCCGGGTCTCATATTTTGGCCGGTGTCTGAGTCAGCGGAGGTGAATAATGGCCGGTTTTTTATTGTGGCCGGGTGGAATGTGGTAACAAGCAAGTACGGGGGGCGGTTGTGTCATCCGTCTCACTTTTGATTTGCCAGTGATAGACCGCGAGGGTAACTTTAACCGTGCGGAGACGAAGAGGAGGCGAAACTTTGATATCAAGTTCAAAGAGAACGTGCTGATTATGCTGCAGAACACTCTGGAGAGCAGTAGCAAGGGTTGTATGAACTAGTCACTAGTCGACTTCATCGCTCTATAGTGACTTTTTATGCCTGTCATCGACTAGTCGCTGTCACGTGATAATGACCGGCAAGATGCAGTCCACAGAAAAGACAGCAGCCTGCTGTCAGCAGGTGACAAGCTCCTGCGCTTCGCGAGGCAACATGCTGTGCCAGAGCGTCAGTATCTGACACCTGCCGTAAAACAGACATTTAACCAAATTGTGACCTTTTTCCTCTTGCAATTTAACCTTCCCCTCACCCCCATCCTAACCTTAACCAGCGTGCGCATGCAAAGCTCTGATTGTTGACGCGCTCCAGACATCTGCATCCTGAGCACGGCCACAGTAACATTATCAAATCAGGTGTCGCCACCTCAAAAACTAATTTAACACGCGATCGTTCATGTCGGCTCATTTCCTTTTATGTTTTCTGTCTTTTATTTGTGCCTGATGCGTTTTGCTGCTGTGGATCGGGGTGCATCACCTGTTTTGTCCTCGGTGACACACCTAACTGATGTGGCCGGCGAGCACTCTGCTGTTTTTGCGGTCGGTAGATCTTTTAGAACTACAGTTCAAAGGTAACTCATAAGGTGAATATAAATGAACCCAGTAGCAGTTTTTCTTTAGGATTGAGAGGAGATGCAGGAAGATAATAAACAGGCAGGACAGAAAAATAGTCAAATAAAAATAAGTTAGTTTTTGTACCTGGTGGTTGCAACAAACAGACACCATTGAAGGTAATCAGAAGTGAGGAACAGAAAATGAAATAATTATTTTAATGTTTAGAGCAGCAGGAACTCCGAGAGGCTGCAGGCGCATCAGTGAGTTTGTGGCCGCTGCGCAGGGGTGGGGGGAGAGGGCTGAAGCAGAAACTACCGTTGTTAAAAGAAATGTGTTTAACTTTGAAAATGTGGGCGCAATTTTAATTGTCAAAAACTCCAGCGAACCATTAGTTCATTTTGCTCAAATAGAAATTGAGGCCTGCCTCTAATTCTGGCCCTCCTTCCAATAAAGGCCTGGAGCTTGATGAGCTTGAGTCAAATACAGGCCCGGGCCTGTATTAGAGGATTTACGGTATTACACATTTTAAGTTAGCATGATGACATCATCAAATTCCCAAAGTGCTCCAAAATGGACCATATTAGTCAACTTATTTAGTGCTTCGTTTGTGCTGATTTGTGCAGGTGAAATTGACGTTTGTGCTGCAACGATTTCTGAGATATATTCTTGACAATGTTTTTTCAAATACCATGTGTGCCTTTTATTTGTAAATGAGTTCAATAAAGTTTTGCAAGAAAAGCTGTCTCCTTTATGTTTTTTAAATAATCTTTATTTGTTGAACATATACAGTAGTAATTAGTGTTACTTTTACAAATATTTTCTTTCATCAATATGAGATATCAGTAAAAAAAAAAAAGTATACCACCAGGATTTGAACCCACATGGTTAACACAGCACCTGAAAACAAAAAGGTACAACCCCATGCTGTGTTATACACAGTATAATGTGCATTGCTTGCATTTCTTTTTTGTCTTTTGCTTTATTACTGTTACATGTGCTTAATATCGTTAACTTGTGTTACCAGTGTGTTCAGTCTTTCATTTAAAGTCATTTTTCTAAATCAAGTCACTTTTGTGCTCTTTCCTTTGTCAGTCCAAAGCAAGTGTTTTTCAACCCTGGTCTTCAAGGCACACTGCCCTGCATGTTTTTGTGTTCTCCCTGCCTTCACACGCCCCATTCAGCTGACTGCAGTTCAGCAAAAGCTTGTTAATCAACCATCAATTTTAATCAGCTGTGCTGAAGCAGGGGAAACCTGAGAACTCCCCGGCAAGTGTGCTTTGAGGACCAGGGTTGAAAAACACTGGTCTAAAGTATATTTGCTTTTCAAACTCAGTCAACTTCACCATATTTATATATTTGCCATATAGCACTTTGGGAATTTGATGATGTCATCATGTTAAATTAAAATGTGTGTGACGTTTGTGCTGCACACAAACCGATGCAGCACAAACGTCAGTTTCACCTGCACAAATCAGCACAAACGAAGCACTACAAAAGTAGACTATTGTGGTCCATTTTGGAGCAGTTTGGAGCAGTCCGGGGGGGGGGGGGGGGGGGGGACAGTGACCTCTGAATGACCTATTAAATAAAGTTTAATATCTCAGACACCGTTGCAGCACAACCGTCAGTTTCACCTGCATAAATCAGCACAAACAAAGCACTAACCGAGCAGCCTATTTGCCTCCACTTTTGAAGGTGACGGGGGTCAGCTTCACAGAGCTGTGTGAGCGGAGGCCCGGAGGACAGGAGAATGCGCAGCTAATTAATTAAATAATTTGATTCTGTACTTTTATCTTCAGCACAGCTGACAAAGGTTTAAGATGGGTCAGTCCTCCTGCATGCTCAGATCATTCCCTTCCCTTGCTTGAAAAACTGTTCTAAAATGAAAGTTGAACCCACATCTTTTTTATCTGTGAATTCAATGCCGTTCGGCGAGTCTCAAATAAAAATTTGGGCATCTTACTGTAAAAAAAATATACCATTAATGTAAAAAATAAACACTAAATAATTTTTGTTCACATCTGGATTCGAACGCGGATCTTCCGCACAGAAGTCCATCGATTTACTAAGTGAGCTAAAGCGCCCGTAATGTCTTCTGTATCTTTAGCTTTTATATCCTTGATGACAGCTGAAACAACGTTCAAAGAACGGTTAAAGCAAAATGGCTATTTTGTTGCTAATTTGCAGGAAATATCTAGAAGAAACTAAGGGTCCTCAGAAATGTAGCTAGGTTCATCACTAGGCGTTAGGAACAGCGTCAAAGTCGCTGAGTTGGCACTGCCTCACTCTCTGCTGCTAAAGCTACTGATAGCAATTGCTATGGGCTATGCCTGAGTGTGAACACGCGTGAAGCAGCCTGCTCGACCCGAGCATCTCTCTTTTTCTGTGATTTTACAGAAAAACCGAGAAAAACAGGCAATCACAGTAAAAATGCCAGGGCTCATTCTACAGGACCAGGGCATTGCAGGAGAATGTATAAAGAAGAAATTTATTATTTCGATACATGTTTTGGCTGTCAAACTTCCATAATGCCCCTTTAAAGCTAAAATATGTTTAAAAAATGTACATCCAAAACAAAACGTATTGGCTTTCGTGTTATTTAAATCTTACCGAGGTGAGTCAGACTGTTTCATTCAACTGTCCAACATGCTTTCTCTTTAAGTGTTCATGCATCACTGAGGTGTCGCCATGATACGCAAGGACTGCTTTGCACATAATGCAGGTAAACTTTTTATTCGCCGAATCCAGGCTAGAATGCTCCCAAATTTTAGATGTTTTGGTACGCGTAGCTGCGGTGTTGGACGCCGCCATTTCTGTTAGTTGGCACTCAGCAGAGAAGCTATTGCACATGTGCAACTCTCGGCAGAGATTGCAATGAAGTGAGATGCCTCACTCAGTAGGAAAAAACACGTCTGGCAACAACGTCGACAATGAAATTCATTGTCGACTATTTCTATTGTCGATATTTGTTGACAACGTCAACGAATGGTTGCAGCCGTAGTGACCACATGGTAAAGTGCTTTGGAGTCCTCTGACTCTGAAAGGTGCTGTACAAAAGTGGGTCATTCATCATTTAGATCATGAACCCAGAGATGTTTATGAACCTAGAGAACAATGTTCCTGCAGGTTCTGTCAACACACGACTGACTGTGAGGTGACATCTGGAAGCAGCAAGCTTCAGGAGCATCACCTGCTAACTCTAGAAGTTCTGCTAGATGAACCCAGATGTGACCGGCTCCTGCTAGCCTGATGCTTCTGTTAGAAGTGAGGAAACCAAAACGCTCCATCCATTTGTGGTAGAGCTCTGCAAACACTCGTCTTTCTGACCTCATCCCTCCTTTCCTTTTGTACTTCACGAACACGAGCAGCAAAAACAGCAACACCGACTTTTACGCATAAACAATGTAGTGTGTTTTTCAAAGAAAGAGAACTAAAACATTTTAAAGATCTTACAAAAGCATCTGATTTTCTGCAGAACTGTGGTTCTTTGTTAAAGTTGTGAAAGTAAAATACATCACATTTTAAGTCAACGTATTTTAATTATTCACTTTTTCTTTTGGAATGGAATGAGGATGTGAATGTGAGTGCATACGTGGTATGTGTTTTATTTATTCATTTTATTTGTTTTATCGTTTTTATGCACTGTAGGTGATGGCACCACTTTAATGTTGTTGGATGACATTAAAGGCATTCTATTCTACTCTAATAGAAAACATTTATAAGCCATATTTAATAATATTTCAAGACAAAACTTTTTATAAAGCTTTTACATGTTTTCTTGTGTCCTGGTGTCTTTACAGGTGAGCCATTACATTTATCTTCCTCAATAGCTTCCTTACAGCAACAGTGACTTGTGCTGCATTGTGGTTATACCACATACTAAGTGTAATACTACATTTCTACCATACCCCTTTGAGCATTTCACAGAAAACAAATGTTAGTTTATGCCTGAAATACAACCATACACATTGCAGAAACTTTTTGTTCTGTTACTCCGTACTTAACACTGTCATGTTGTGGTGTAGATATCTAACCCACGACATAAAGAATCAGCTTAGAGAGGGGGGTAAAGTGTTTAAATAAGAATTTATTAAAAGGGAAACCAAGGGAGCAGCATAAACGTAGCTGAGTTCTTCACAAAGGGGGCCGGTGCGGAAAATCTGTGGACAGATGGGAGTTAGATCCAACTCAAGGAAGGAACAGGGAATCAGAATTGTGCAGAGGACTTGAAGTCTGGAGAGGGGGGAAATAGCTCGAGGGAGGAGTGGTCCGGTCTGGGCTGAGAGGGTTTTCCTGGGACTGAGATCCAAAAGGTGAGATGTGGAGGGAGCTGGGTTTGTGGAGATCCAGGGAACTTAGGCGGGCAGCTGGAGGTGGTTCTGGCCAGGGAGGGACTGAGAGACAAGCAGGTTGGAGTTCCAGAGTACAGCCAGTCGGAGATGAAGGTGGAGGTTTGGTGAATGTGAGCAGGGAGGGTAAATGCAAAATCCAAAGCGTTCAAAGACACATCCAAAATCGTAAAAAATCAAAATTCTCAAAAGGTTCAAAGGGCTCAAATATAACGCAAAGAGGTGGCTTGGAAGGTACCTACGTAGAGTAATCATCCAGTGAAGTGAAGGTGTCTCCCAGCTGCTTAAATACTCCCTGGCCGGCTGATGAGCAGATAGTCTGCAGCTTGGCCACCTCCAGACACATCAATCATGGTGAAAAGGCTCGCTGAAACATAAATGCTCCATTTTGTTCATTACAGCGCGAGAAAAACATCGTGATGAAACACATTTTGATAGTTAGCAGTTATGCACTTAGACGTGGAAACAATGCTCGTGGGGTAAACAACTCATAGCATTACACCGGATTTGCCATAATGTTCAAAGAGCTAACCATTAAAAACGAAGGTGGGAATACTAAACAAAAACATCTACGCTAGGTCCAGAGCTAGCATAGAAGACGAGTGATACGATAGGGTAAAACTCAGATCTGGTGATTTTATAAACGTGATTTTATAAATTTTATATATCGTGAGAATAGGCTAATCCACCTAGCTATGTGCTCCTTTTGTAATATTAAACGCAAGGAGTTGTAAAAAGTAACATAACAAAACAGAATTGTATAAAATAAACTAAAGCTAGTAGCCTTGAAAAATAACTTACTTGGGCGTCTTGTTGGCTCTGGTCCATTTTGCTGGTCCAGGTGAACAAAACTCCCGCTCCAGATCGGAGCCCGCGGGTTGCAGGCAAACTGTTAGTGCGAAGATGCGGCAGCCACACAGGGAAATCCACAGATAGTAAAAACGAGCGCACCCCAAAGAGGTTTGTTCCCGACTAGCTCTACATTTTCTTTCTATTGGCTGAGCGGTTGATAGGAGATTATACTTCCAAGTTTTGAGAGAGAGCAGAAAAGATCCATGAGAGCAGGGAACAGACTTGCAGGAGCAGTTGTGATCCGTGTAGAGAAAACGTTTTCACGTGAGAAGACAATACCAAATCAAATCAAATTTATTTATGAAGCACTTTTCATACAAATGCAGCTCAAAGCGCTTTACAATATTAAAAACAAACAGGCAGCAGTCGGTTTCCCACCCCTCCCACACAGATTCACATAATCCCATCCCAAGCAGATGCAAACTCACGCATGCACACACACACACACACACACACACACACACACACACACACACACACACACACACACACACACACACACACACACACACACACACACACACACACACACACACACACAGACGTAAAAGAGAAGAGGCAGCTGGCTGAGTGCAGACGTAGTAGGCACAAAGAATACGGAAACGCCATCAAAGGAGCCAACTGCACCGGGAGCAGCAGGATCGGCAGCAGTAGCCTGGGCAAGAGGAGGCATGATATGCACCCCGGCAGCCACAGCCCACCGCTGCCCCCTGGGCAGCCAGCCCCCACAGAGGAAACACTGGTTTACTAATGAGACTAAGGTTAACAAATTAAGAAACAAATTAAACATAAACAGCTGATAAATAAAAATCTAAATAAAACACACTGATAAAAGATAACCAAGTAGAAACATATAATTAAATTTTTTTAAATATTGTACAACAGATTATTGATACTGGTTAAAACTAATAATTATTACAAGTTAAAATAAACATATAAGTAAAAATATGTGTCATTTAATTAAAGGAGTAAGTAATAAAACACTGATAAAATATATAAAAGATGGTAAAACAGGCAAAAATAGATCAAAATCATTTAAAGCTATATTAAAAAGGTGAGTCTTGAGCCTGGCTTTAAAAACAAGAACACTCTATGGCCCTGAGGTCCTCTGGCAGACTGTTCCAGAGGTGAGGGCCATAAAACTGGAAGGATGCCTCGCCTTGGGAGTGTGTCCTGACTTTTGGAATGATGAGGAGATGGCTGCCAGAGGAGTGCAGGGACAACAAAGGCTCATATTTATGAAGCAGTTCTGAGAGATAAGAAGGCCCAACACCATTAAGACATTTAAAAACCGTTAAAAGAACCTTAAAAAATTGATCCTGAAATGTACAGGAATCCAATGCAGCTTGTTTAAGACAGGTGTAATGTCTTAAACTGGTCATCGTCAGGACACGAGCTGCTGAATTTTGTAGGAGTTGTAAGCCTGAGGAACTCTTTTTGGGAAGACCAGAAAGCAGGGCATTACAGTAATCAGTTCTACTGGTGATAAAAGCATCAGCATCTCTGTATCGGCCAGAGAGAGAAAGGGGCAGACTCTGGCGATGTTTTTCAGGTGATAAAAATCAATTTTTTTAATGTTCTTAATGTGGGGGATAAAAGTTAGCTCAGAGTCAAAAATCACACCCAGGTTCTTCACTTGAGAAGACGAATTAAGAGTTAGTGACTGTAGCTTTGGTAAAAGTTTCTCTGGGTCTCAGGACCTATGATTAAAACGTCGGTTTTGTCCCGGTTAAGCTGGAGAAAGTTTTCTGCCATCCAGGATCCGAAATGCAATTAAAAAGGGCATCCAATGGTCTTGCGTCATCGGGAGACACAGAGATGTACAATTGTGTATCATCTGCATAACTGAAATTGCACTCTGTGTCGCCTGATGACGCCACCAAGTGGAAGCATATACAGATTAAAAAGCACTGGGCCTAAAATCGAACCCTGGGGTACACCACATGTAATCTCACAGGTCTTAGAACAGAAGGTATCAAGACTTACCATAAAAGTCCTGTCTGTGAGAAACGAAGTAAACCATTTATGGACAGCACCAGAGAGGCCGATGTGTTTTAACCGGGTTAAAAGAATCTTGTGGTCCTCTGTGTAAAAAGGCAGCGCTGAAATCCAGTAGAACCAGAACAGTCACTTTCTGTGCATCATAATTTATTCTTACATCATTTAAAACTCTTAAAAGGGCCGTCTCAGTGCTGTGGTTTACTCTAAAACCAGACTGAAATTTCTCAAGGACATTATGTGCATTAATAAAATCATTAAGCTGGATCAAAACAAGCTTTTCTAAAGTTTTACTTAAGAATGGCAAGTTAGATATCGGTCTGAAGTTGTTAAAATCACTAAAATCTAAGTTTCTCTTTTTCAACGGGGCCTCACCACCGCTCCTTTAAAGGCAGCAGGAAAGACCCCTGTTTGAAGAGAACAGTTCATCATGGTTAAAATCTCATCTCTAAAATATTCATAAAATGTCTTAAAAAACGAAGTAGGAACTGGATCTAAAAGACGTGGTGGGCCTCACTGAGGAGAAAACTTTATCTAGAGTTTCAGCCTCAACCAGGACAAAACTGTCCAGTGTTTCCTCTGGTAAAAAGCCATATCACTGTGAGAGGATAAAATGTTGCATCTGATTGTGTGTACCTTCCCTCTGAGGTGGTCTGCAAACTCCTCACAGAGAGAGTTTGATGGTGTTTTCTGAGATGCATCAGGGGTATTGTTAAAAACTTTGACAGTGGAAAACAGGATTTTACGATTATTTTTATTTTCTGAGATGATTTTGGAAAAGTATGCATACCTTGAGTTCCTTACTGCGTTATTGTATGACTTTAGAGTTTCTCTGTATATCTGATAGTTTATAGTGATTTGGTTTTTCCTCCATTTTCTCTGCCACCCTGCAGTTCCTCTTTTGTATTCTGAGAGATTTGTTTCTCCATGGGAAAGTAAGTCTAGGCTGTATCTTTTTAATTTTTTGTGGAGCCAGACGGTCAAGGGTGAACTGAAGCCTGCTGTTAAAATTGTTCACTATAAAATCACAGGGAGCAGGTAAAGCAATAGGAGGTATCTTTTCTAAGATATCAATAAAACCTGCAGTCACTTCAGGGGTTAGATTACGTTTCCTGACAGTTCTCACAGAGGTCTCCCGCTGGGTGAAACTGGTGATATTAAAAAACACACAATAGTGGTCAGAGACAGCCAAGTCAACAACAGAGAGCACAGGTAGACAGGCCATATGTGATGACCAAATCTTGGGTGTGCCCTCTGTTGTGAGTTGGCTGTGTGACGTGTTGGCTAAAATCCATATAATTAAGAATATTTAAAAAAAATCAGTCGATAAAGGGTCTAAAAGTTTATCCATGTCCTGTTTTGGGGTAAGTGTCTAACCAAGGACATACAGAATCAAACTCGGAGGCGAAGTAAAAGGTAAAACAATAATCTTTATTAAATGATGAGGAGAGTTGAGGGCGCACTGGCGATCCAGCGGAAGGTGAAAAACAGGAAGCAGCAACTAGAGGAAACCAGAGGTGAATACTGGAAATTGTAGTCCAGAGTGAATGTTTGTAGGCAGGACTTACGATGCGGAAGTTCAGGATGAATGAGGAGGGGAGATAAGCCGGGGTGATATCCAGAGGAGAATTGTCTTTAGTCCAAGTGGGTGAGTAGAATGGAGGAAGATGATGATTACGAGGAAACGGAGAGAGAGCGTGATCACGGTGGAGAGCGGGACGGCAGAGCGGAGTGAGGAATCAGGCAGCGAACCGGTGAATAATCCTTTCTCTCCAAGACGGGAGAGGATCCAGAGGTGAAGCAAGCCTGAGGGTAAGTATCCAAGAAACGAGTTCAAGTTAAAACAAGTTCAAAAATCTTACAAAGTCAAAGACGAGGTTCAAAAGTTACGAAGGGCTAGAGACTACCAGTTAGTAGTTAATCATCCGGCGTTGAGTCAGGATAACCATCCTCCTTTTAAAGCCGCTGATCAGGCTGATGAGGATCAGCTGCGCTCCCTCTCCTGCAGGCAAAACTCAAGGATGGAGTACTGTCCCCGGCTCATGACAGTACCCCCCCCAACGGATGCCCCCTGGCATCCTAGCAGAAGCAGCTTCAAATTCCCAGTTGAGGGATGAATCCTTGATAAAGGAACTAGGCACCCAGGAACGTTCCTCGGGACTGTACCCCTCCCAGTCGATGAGGGACTAGATCTCGTATCTCCCAAGTGACTCCACCTACGACACAGTTTGGGGGAAGAATCATGGCTGGTTCGACCTCCAGATCCGAGGCATATTGCCTGGAGAGGGCATCGGGTTTTGTGTTTTTGGAACCTGGTCGGTATGAAAGTTGAAAATTAAACCGGGAAAAGAAAAGGGACCAGCGGTACTGACGGGGTTCAACTCTTTTGCCTCTTTTAGGTAAATCAGGTTTTTATGATCTGTCTATATAATAAAGGGGGTCTCTGCTCCCTCTAGCCAATGCCTCCACTCTTCGATAGCCAGTTTAAAAGCCAGTAATTTGCGGTCTCCGACGTCGTACCTGCTCTCTGCTGGGGTTAAACGACGGGAAAAGAATGCACAAGAATGGAGCTTTTTATCCCTTTCTGCCCCTTGTGAAAGTACCGCTCCAACCCCGGTGTCGGAGGCATCGACCTCCAGAATGAACTGGCGCTGCGGGTCAGGACGGTGTAGTACCGGGGCATTAGTGAACTTGTTCTTGAGTTCCTTGAAGGCTGACTCAGCTTTGGAAGACCACACAAAATGTTTGTTTATAGATGTGAGGTTGGTTAAAGGAGCTGCAGTCTGACTGTAGTTTCTGATAAAGCGGCGATAGAAATGTGAAAAACCAAGGAATCTCTGAAGTTGCTTTCTGGTGGTGGGTGTGGGCCATTCGGTGACTGCCTGAACCTTCTCTGGATCTGCCTTCAGCCGCCCGCTCTCAATAACAAAGCCCAAGAATTTAACAGTGGAAACATGAAACTCACACTTCTCAGCCTTTACGTAGAGACGGTTCTCCAGCAACCATTGTAACACGGCCCTCACGTGCTGGGTTTGCTGTTCCTGGTTCTGGGAGAAGATCAATATATTGTCCAAATATACTGTCACAAACCGGTTTATGAAATCACCTAGTACAGAATTAACCAGGGATTGGAAGACGGCTGGAGCATTAGTTAGTCCGAAGGGCATCACCAGATATTCGAAGTGTCCTAGGGGTGTTTTGAATGCTGTTTTCCACTCATCTCCTTCTCTTATCCTCACCAGGTGATAGGCGTTTCGGAGGTCCAGATGGCTGAAAATGGTAGAGTCCTGGATAGGTTCAAAAGTGGAGGAGAGTAAAGGCAGAGGATATTTATTGCGGACAGAGATCTGATTCAAACCTCTGTAGTCTATGTATGGTCTGAGGGTTCCTTCTTTTTTAGGTACGAAGAAGAACCCCGCGCCCAGAGGAGATGAAGATGGACGAATGGTGCCAGCCGCCAGACCGTCTTGTATGTAGCGCTCCATGCTTTCACTCTCAGGTTTAGACAGGTGGTAAAAACGGCTTGATGGTAAGGGGGCTCCAGGCAGGAGGTCTATTGCACAGTCAAACGGCCTGTGGGGAGGCAGAGAGGACGCACGGTCTTTACTGAATACCTGCTTTAGGTCATGGTAAACCGGTGGAACAGCGGACAGGTCTATGTTTTCCAAGGGAGGAGTAGGATGATCTCGAGTGGCAGGTGAGGCTGATCGTAAGCAGAGTAGAGAGCATTCTGAACTCCAACCAAGAATCTTGTTCTCCTTCCAGTCCACTATTGGATTATGACGGACTAACCAGGAATGTCCCAATACTGAGGGGGACTGAGGAGAAGGAAACACATAAAAGGTTAATGTCACTGTGTGGTTACCTGAAACCAACAGGCAAAGCGGAACAGTCTGGTGGGTGATGGTGGACAGGTTGCGATCATCAAGCGAGGATACTGAGAGTGGTGTAGACAACTTGGTGGTGGGTATTTTCCATCTTTCCACTAGATGGGGGTCCAGAAGAGATTGTTCACATCCAGAATCCAACAGGGCTTCAGTGGTAATCTGTCTGGAAGGAACCGATAAGACACACAGGAAAAAACAATCGGAACCAACAGAAGTAGAATTACCGCCCACCAATAGTCCCAGTTTCATCGGCAGGCTTTGCCTTTTAACAGAGCCGGACAACTGTTAATGAAATGTCCAGCGGTTCCACAGTACATACACAGTCCAGACCTCTGTCGGTGCTCCCTTTCCTCTGGGGAGAGGCAAGTCCTTCCCATCTGCATGGGTTCCTCAGAGGAGGAGGGTTCAGGAGAAAAGCGCCCTGAAGATCTAAAATTACGTTCCTGAGCAGCAACAGCTACGGGCTCGGATTCAGGTCTCTTCAACTCCCAATGGCGTTTATCAATTGATATGGCTAGCCCGATGAGCTCCCCCAAAGAGCTAGGTTCCGGACTCAAGGCTAACTGGTCCCTCACCTTATCGTTGAGCGCCTCAGTGAAGGCTCCGATGAGGGTGTCCTCATTCCACCTAGTCCGAGCTGCCAAAATGCGGAAGTCCACCGCCAAGTCTGCCACTGTCTTTCTTCCCTGGGAGAGTTTCCAAAGTCTTTTCCTGATATCCGAGGAGGACTCATAACAGCCAAAAGTGAGTTTAAAGTCAGTTAAAAATTCATTAAATGAACCATGTACAAAGGAGTAATCATAGCTTTTTGCTTCTGCCCACCTAAGAGCCCTTCCTCGCAGAAGACCCACAACGTAGGATATTTTGGCTGAATTGGAAAAGAAGGCTGTAGGGCAACATTCGAAAGCCAATTTACATTGTAGAATTGTCACGAGCGTGCCGGACAGCGAGGTGGTGATCAGAGGAGGATCCAAGCGCAGGGAGGAAGAAGGCGAACAGGTGAGTCCGTTTAACATAAGTTTATTGAAGAGACACGCTGGACACTGAAACAATGACTCCACAAAGGACACAAAACAGACGGGGTTTAAATACAGGAGGACCGGGAGCTAAGGTGATTGGGAAACGAGGCAGGTGGGAGCAATTAACGGAGACACAGACAAAACCTAAGAGTAGACAGGACGGGACGTGACAGTACCCCCCCTCAAAGGGCGGATCCCAGACGCCCACAGGAACCAGGAGCAGGGCGGGAGGAGGGGGACCCGGAGGGAGGGCCCAGAGGAACCGAGGGACCACAGGAGAGGCGGCAGGGATCAGCAGAGTCAGGAGGCCTGCCCGGTGCCTGGGGCAGATGAGGAGACGAGGACGGACCCTTGGGGGCCTGCGCCTGGGGCAGATGAGGAGGCGAGGACGGACCCTTGGGGGCCTGCGCCTGGGGCAGATGAGGAGGCGACGGGCCCTGGGAGGGCGGCGCCTGCGGTAGAGGAGCCCTGCAGGCTGGGCCAGGGACACAGGCTGGACCGGTGACAAAGTTCCTGCAGGCTGGACCGGTGACATAGTCTCTGCAGGCTGGGCCGGAGCGGCCTTCAAAACCACCATCAGAACCGGAGATGTTGGACTGGACGGAGCGTCGACCTCTTGAGTGCAGAGAGCATCCTCAGACGAGGCGGCGTCATCAGACCAGCCGACTTGGGAGGCGACGACTTCAGACGAGCCGACTTGGGAGGCGTCGACGTCAGACGAGCCGACTTGGGTGGCGTCGACGTCAGACGAGCCGACTTCACGGGAGGCGTCGACGTCAGACGAGCCGACTTCACGGGAGGCGTCGATGTCAGACGAGCCGACTTCACGGGAGGCGTCGACGTCAGACGAGCCGACTTCACGGGAGGCGTCGACGTCAGACGAGCCGACTTCAGGGGAGTGACGTCGTCAGACGAGCCGACTTCAGGGGAGGCGACGTCGTCAGACGAGCAGACTTCAGGGGAGGCGACGTCATCAGACGAGCAGACTTCAGGGGAGGCGACGTCATCAGACGAGCCGACTTCAGGGGAGGCGACGTCGACTTGGGAGCCAACTTCAGGGGAGGCGACGTCGACTTGGGAGCCGACTTCAGGGGAGGCGACGTCGACTTGGGAGCCGACTTCAGGGGAGGCGACGTCGACTTGGGAGCCGACTTCAGGGGAGGCGACGTCGACTTGGGAGCCGACTTCAGGGGAGGCGACGTCGACTTGGGAGCCGACTTCAGGGGAGGACACGTCGACTTGGGAGCCGACTTCAGGGGAGGACACGTCGACTTGGGAGCCGACTTCAGGGGAGGACACGTCGACTTGGGAGCCGACTTCAGACACGTCGACTTGGGAGCCGACTTCGGGCACGTCGACTTGGGAGCCGACTTCGGGCACGTCGACTTGGGAGCCGACTTCGGGCACGTCGACTTGGGAGACGACTTCGGGCACGTCGACTTGGGAGACGACTTCGGGCACGTCGACTTGGGAGACGACTTCGGGCACGTCGACTTGGGAGATGACTTCGGGCACGTCGACTTCAGAACAGGAAGGAGCATCGACCACCTTCGACTTCCGGTCTGGGGGCATCGGCTTCTGGTCCGGGGAACTCTGCTTCTGGTACCTCGACTTCTGGTTCCTCGACTTCTGGACCGCCGACTTTTGGACCGCAGATTCTTGGACCAGATCCGGTACCCTCTGCTTCTGGGCCCGATCCGTCAGCTTATGGGCCGGTACCGTCTGCTTCTGGGCCGAAGGCAGAGCCGCGGCTGGGAGAGCTGCCTGGACAGGCTGGACCGGATGCGGTGCGTCTGCCGGGGGCGTGTCCAAACCGCCGTGCTGGGCACGGCCAGCGGCAGGCTCGAAGATCCGTCCTGAAGCGCAGGGCTGCGGTGGCTTCCGGCGACTTTCCCCACGCCGTGGACCGACTCCGGGGGAGCAGATCGCCAGCCTTGTGCCCTCATAGCTGGAGCGATCCAGGAGCTTCTCCCCATCCCAACTCCCGTCCGGTTCCGGAAGGGCGGCGAGGAACGCCGAGGCTGACGGTCGGGGACGCCGGCGGCGGCGAGGCGGAGCTGGGTCTGGAGAAGGAGAAGCTGGCCGGTGGTCGGACGTGAACCACTGGAAAAAGCAACTCCACGGGAGAATCTCCCCGCTGGATCCATTAATGCTCTTGGTGTCATTCTGTCACGAGCGTGCCGGGCAGCGAGGTGGTGATCAGAGGAGGATCCAAGCGCAGGGAGGAAGAAGGCGAACAGGTGAGTCCGTTTAACATAAGTTTATTGAAGAGACACGCTGGACACTGAAACAATGACTCCACAAAGGACACAAAACAGACGGGGTTTAAATACAGGAGGACCGGGAGCTAAGGTGATTGGGAAACAAGAGGCAGGTGGGAGCAATTAACGGAGACACAGACAAAACCTAAGAGTAGACAGGACGGGACGTGACAAGAATGAAACTGTGACATTCCTCGAACTCACCTCCAAAGGTCAAAGATGGTGGTGATGGAGCAACGCGGAAGTGGGTACCCTCCATGGGGGATGCCCCCTCCGGTCTCGGGGGTCCTGCGGCTACAGAGGCGGCAGATGGTGGTTCTGCTGGTGGAGGTGGTTGGTGAGTCTGGGACAGAGAGTCATGTATGTGACGGACCAGGGTTTCCAACTGTTTGTAACGTTGATTTGTTGCTGTAAGTTGTTGCATTAAAAAAAGTAGAGTCTGTTCCTGTTGGCTCAATCTGTGGAAATGTTAGTGAGCACTGATTCTGTAGGGTTAGATTTGTGGCCAGATGATTCTGTCATGTTTTGGGGTAAGTGTCTAACCCAAGACATACAGAATCAGACTCGGAGGCGAGGTAAAAGGTAAAAAAATAATCTTTATTAAATGATGAGAAGAACTGAGGGCGCACTGGCGATCCAGCGGAAGGTGAAAAACAGGAAGCGGTAGGGATGGGTACCTTTGACATTTGAATCGATCCGGTACTAATTCCTGGTACCTACGAATCGATACCGGTACTTAACGGTACCAATTTTCGATACTTTTGAGTGTTTATTATTTTAATTCTCTTTTATAATTATATATATATTTTTCTCAATATATAACAATATTTGATAAATATCACGATAAATAACATACAACTGTTTGTACTTTAACATCGTCCATGTAGTTTTATAAGCTGATAATTAAACTGAAGCAAACATCTTTACTGTGAACTAAATTTACTGTGTATCTTCATTGCTTTTGCCGTCTTTTTTCATTTGGTTTTTCCTACTGGGAAGTTAGAATTTCCGAGGAGAAAGCGAACGCACCATTAGCTGATAGCAATGGTAGCAATGGAAGCTAACATACCAAGCTAACGTTATCTTAAACAGTTTATTTAGCTGCTGGAGCAGATTAAAACGATGATGCCTCACACTTAGATCGTTGTTGCTGGTTTCGTCTTCACCCGTCACATTTAGTAAAGTGAAGCCAAACTTTAGAGCGCGTTCATGTTCTTCTAGTCGGGAATTCAGAGTTCCGAGGAGAAAGGGAACGCACCATTAGCGAAACGGAAGCTAACATATCAAGCTAATTATATTTACCTACTGGAGCAGATTAAGATGAGGATGTCTCACTGAGATCGTTGTCGCTGGTTTCATCATCACCCAGTTACCCATCACATTTAGTGAAGTGGACCCAAGCTTTAGCCTGTGTTCTTTCTACCATGCTGCTCTGTTTACAACTGGTTCGCAGCGAGCAACGACATAACGCTCTTGTGCATGCGCAGCTGTCTTGGTAAGTTCTCGTTATGATGGACAGGTACGGAAACGAGGCACCGTTTGAAATGAAGTGAATTGGTGCTTGGTCGGTACTATGGAATTCGGTCGGTACCTTAAAAAGTACCAAATTCGGTACCCATCCCTAAGCGGCAACTAGAGGAAACCAGAGGTGAGTACTGGGAATTTTAGTCAGAGTGAATGTTTGTAGGCAGGACTTACAATGCGGAAGTTCAGGATGAATGTGGAGGGGAGATGAGCCGGGGTGATATCCAGAGGAGAATTGTCTTTAGTCCAAGTGGGTGAGTGGAATGGAGGAAGATGATGATTACGAGGAAACGGAGAGAGAGCGTGATCACGGTGGAGAGCGGGACGGCAGAGCGGAGTTAGGAATCCAGGCAGCGAACCGGTGAATAATCCTTTCTCTCCATGACGGGAGAGGATCCAGAGGTGAAGCAAGCCTGAGGGTAAGTATCCAAGAAACGAGTTTAAGTTAAAACGAGTTCAAAAAATCTTACAAAGTCAAAGACGAGGTTCAAAAGTTACGAAGGGCTAAAGACTACCAGTCAGTAGTTAATCATCCGGCGTTGAGTCAGGATAACTGTCCTCCTTTTAAAGCCGCCCCGCTGATCAGGCTGATGAGGATCAGCTGCGCTCCCTGTCCTGCAGGCAAAACTCAAAGATGGAGAATGATGGGCAGAGTACTCTCCCCGGCTCATGACAATCTACATGTAAATTAAAACCACCGGCTAAAATTACTTGGTCATAAGTGTGTGTAAGTTGGATAAAGACTCTGAAAATTCTTCTATAAAAGATGTGCTATTTTTTGGAGGTCTATAAAATGTGACACAGAATTTGAGGAGTCTCAAAAACAGCTGCATTGTATTCAAAAGTGCTAAAATTATCAAATGAAACAGGTTTGGCAGTAAGTGTTGCTGAGATTATAAAGGCAGTACCGCCTCCCTTTTTGCTGCTCCTTGTAGAATAAGTAAAATTAAAATTTGGTGGGGAAACCTCTGTGAGAACAACTGGGGCATTTGCACTCAGCCAGGTCTCCGTTAAAAATAAACCATCCAGGTTGTGATTTAAAATGGCGGCGGTGGTGGTGGGGGGGGTGGGGGGGTTGTCACGTACGACCCACACACTACCGCTTCAGAAAAGTGAAAACATGCAATAAAAAACAATTGATAATTAAAACTGCACACCGAGCGGCGTTTAAAAAAGCGGTATGCAATTAATGTGCCCAATGTTTAAACAAAAAAGTGATAAAATCATTAAAATCAGATCAAAGCCGTGTTTTGTCAGGAGCCGAGCTGACAACCCGACACTTCACCAGACACACCCAAATCAGCCTTCTTACCAGTGTAAGAAGGTTAAAATCTGAGCGCAGAAACAAAGATTTGAAGGAGAACAGAGAATATTTGAAAGAGAGCAGACATTTTGAGTGCAAGCATTACAAGTTTTGAGAGCAATAATATAAAATATTATTCTCAAATTAAAAAGTTGGTCTCTTGATATGAAATTCTGCTCTCAAATAGAAAATTCAAGTGCTCAATTTCTGGCATTTTAATTCTTCCGTAGCCAGTCAGCAAAATGTTTCCTTTATAAGGAACCCAGCAAATTGCATCAAGTCAATCCTTCACAGCAATCCTCATACTAAGCAAGCATGCAGTGACAGTGGAGAGGAAAACTCCAGGACGAAACCTCCAGAGGATCCTGGCTCAGTATAAGCAGCTATATGCCATGACTCACTGGGGATCGAGAAGACAGAGCAGACAAACACACACACACCAACCCACCCACACACACACACATTTTAGATGCCATCGTTAACTGCCAATGACGACTAAGGTCGTCATTTGCATTTTTTTTACTGTGTGGGCATCAGAATGAGCCCCCGCACTAAGAGAACAAACATCTCAGCTCTGAAGCCATTCTTCATCTGTATACGTCACACGTCACATGATCAGGAAGCAGAACATCCATGTGTTAGGAGGACGTTTTGGGCCATTTCTATTAAAAAAGTGAGGCGTGAACCGGAAAAGCGTCTGCCGATCACAATTCAACAACGGATTATGAAAGAACGGATAACGCTCGAAACGCAAATTCTTCCTAATGTAAGACGTGAGTCTCCTCTTTGTTTTGGTTGTTTTGGCGTCGACATCATCCTAGCGCGCAACTTAATGTGACTTAAACAGTAAAAACAGTGAGAAACGCTGGCAGTGAAGAGCTTTACCGATCAGGAAACGGCTGGCAGTGAATGAGTTAATGCAAGACTCCACCCCACATGCCCGGTCACAACCAGCCACTCTTGAAC
Source organism: Nothobranchius furzeri (assembly GCF_043380555.1). Taxonomy (NCBI): domain Eukaryota; kingdom Metazoa; phylum Chordata; class Actinopteri; order Cyprinodontiformes; family Nothobranchiidae; genus Nothobranchius; species Nothobranchius furzeri. Next base: position 40,888,702 of record NC_091743.1, read on the forward strand.
TCAAACATGACCACTAGATGACATCATTCAACTACAAACAACATAGAATGCCCAGCAGAACAGCTCCAGCGTTTCTCAAACACAATGCAGTATCACTATATTACATAAACTTTATTGTATTTCAAAATTCAAAGATACTTTATTAATCCCAGAGGGAAATTTATAGATGAGCTGGATCACAGCGCTATTGAGTGGGCTGGCTCACAATGTGTTGGGGTCCTTCGGGTCCTTTCTTCAGTCTTGTAGTGGTGGCAGTTGGCCAAACAAGTGCCTAAATTTTATTTTTAATTTATCAGCTTTTAAAAATAAATTTGGCAGATGGCCGATATAGAAAAATTTGGGTCGCGCTTTGATTGGCCACTAGAATATTTCAACTCAGCCAGCAGCTCAGTAGTACGCACACGGTGAGTTTCTACCCCCCATGAAGCGGAAAATATCTAACTGGTCAGATATTCACCTCAGCGTCTCGTGAGGCGGAAAACTCAGTGAAAATCAGGTGCACACAGCGAGCAATCTGCTGAGCAAACAGTCATTCGAAGCCGTTTGCTCAGCAGATTGCTCTTGTGTGTGGTAGGCTTTAGATTTTATTTTGCCCCATTAAGCACTTTTTATTGACAACTGACAAATAAACACAACAGTGATCAATGGGGAGGTTCTTGCTTCTTGTCCTCCAGCCAGGGTTTGGGGAGGGGGCGGGGGTGTGGGCGTGTCACGCTTCAATGGGTCTATAACAGATACACCCCACTTTCATTCTTGGGGCATTTACTCTGCTGTGCTTTCTGTATGTGTTGATTGTTTACCACCCTGTTCTTTAGTAACCCCTAATGCTGTTTGAAGACATCTTCCTCTGATTCTTCTCTGATGGTGAACTCAACCCCTAATCCAATGTGCTGTTTGAGCTCTTCACCTCTGTTTTCTTGGCTCTGGACTGCAGGTGGCTACTACCCTGTAGAAATTGGAGAAATTTTTGCCGATCGTTACCAAGTAGTTCAAAAGTTGGGCTGGGGTCACTTCTCCACTGTATGGTTATGCTGGGACATGGTGTAAGTAAAGGATTTACCTTATGACTTTAAGGTTTATAGGAAGTTCAAATGCTGTGATAGTAACTGTTGGATGTCTGAATGCAGGACGAGGCATTTTGTGGCTCTGAAGGTGGTGAAGAGTGCTCAGACATTCACAGAGACGGCACTGGATGAGATCAAACTTCTTAAATGTGTCAGTATCACTAACTTTTAAGATCTATTTGTAGTTTTAGGCTGGAATTTTTTCACTCTTCAAACACACAGCTCAAAAAATGAAAGAAAGACTTTCTGAAACACATCGAATCTCAACTGGAAAAAACGTTGTGGAAAAGATCCTTACTGATATGAAACGGATAATGTGTTTGGATCAAAGGATGTCACATCATTTTAACCTACACAGATCCTAATTCCAAGTCATCAAGAAGTTGAAACTGAAAACAAGTTGCACGTCGATTCAGTTTGCTTAAATGTAATTGAAGCAGCTCACAATGGTATTTTTTATGGTCCCTACGTGCTCCTTATGAGCTGATGACGTCCTTGAGTTTCTCCTCCCAGATCCTAACCAGGGCATCACCAAGCCCCTGGACAGTCTGAGGTGCAACATGGTGGCGTTGAATGGACCTAAATGATGTCCCAGAGATGTTCTTTTTGATTTACGCCAGACGAGCATGAGGGCCAGTCTGTGTCTTTCCAAAGATCTACCTCTGCACACTAACACAGATCCACCACTGAATACTTAGGGGCATGTCCATTTTATTAACAGGTAGCAGATGAGCTGTCAGTGCTAGTGCTATTGGCTTGCCCTTCTACTTGTTCCATGGAAGATCTCAGCCTCACTTTAAAAGTGTAACAGCCTGAAAGGCAGAAGTAGCAGAATCGCTCAACCACGGTTTTCTGGCCTGCCAACCTCTCTTAGCTTTGGTTAGATCAGTTACCTGGTAGTTACGTCAGCTCAGAGTATGTTGGGTGACAATCTTCGGCCCCTTCCCTCATGACCCCACTTTCAGCATTTTTTTTGTTGTTGTATTTTTTGGGTGTGATGTGACATGACCGAGATGGCAGTGGTGGAAACGGCCCACTGAACTCTTCAGAAACCTGTGGATGGTTGTGTAGAGGGTTCTTCCCTTATATGTACAGTCATTAAAGTTATCACTCACTGAACACGGACCGGAATTGGGATCATGCAGTTTGTCTGTCGCCCCATAAAGGGTCCTAAATCACAGCATAGCTCCAGAAAGATCTTCTTCAGGGATCAGATCGTTGTGGTCACGGAAGACATGTTCCCTCCAGAGCACAAGCTCCTCCAATAACACAAGACCAGCCATGCTACAATGTCAGATCCCTGTCGGTCACAGTTGCCTTTTATGGGTTCTAAGTTATGTGATAAAGCAGTTTCTCCACAGACATTATTACTTATTGGGTAAAGTTTTTTTGTGGTTAAGGAACACACATGGATGACTGAGACTGTCAGTGTTGCAATTCCCTCAGTCTACCATTAGATGCTGTTTGTATGCATGGTCAGAGCTATTCTGTTATTTAGGAACATTTCTACCACAAGTACAAGATGACAAATACCACACAATGCATAAAACTGTTCCTATGCAAGTTGTATGTGTGTGTAAGTACGGATCATAAATGAGGGCCCTGGCATATCCTCACACTAAACTGGAGATGCTAAACTACTGAAAAGCGTACAAGAGGCTAATGGTTTTCCCATTAGTGTTTTACATTTGTTCTGACTCAGTAACAGTTGCTTAGCTTGTATCTATGAAATCTGAAAAATATTACTATTTTAAATGAATTTATTCTGATTACTTTTGAAACTTTTGATTGATAATCCTTAGGTTCGGGACAGTGATCCCAAAGATCCTAAACGTGAGAATGTTGTTCAGCTCATTGATGATTTCAGGATATCTGGAGTGACTGGAGAGCGTATCCTTTACAAATCAAATATATTACCCTTAAATTTGTTGCTTCAGACTTGAAAGCAGATTGTTCTTCCATACTTATGTTCACTAATACACTTAACTTTTTATTGCTCAAATTCAGTCCAGTTGTTGAAGTTTTAAGCAACTCCACTAGAACTAAAATGTTCCTTAGCTGTTCAACAGATGTGTGCATGGTTCTAGAGGTTCTTGGCCAACAGCTGCTGAGGTGGATCATAAAATCCAACTACACTGGCCTCCCCCTGGCTTGTGTTAAGAGCATCATCAGACAGGTGCCTTCCATCCTCATATATCTTACTTTTAAGTTATACTTACTATACTTTATATACGTTTCCCATCTCTGACCACTCAGAACAGAGAATTTTAGCTTTGATTTAGACATATTTGTTCTTTAAACAGGTTTTGCAGGGTTTAGATTACTTGCATACTAAATGCAAGATTATACATGCGGACATAAAGCCAGAGAACATCCTCCTGAAAGTGGACGATGCTTATATTCAGAAGCTTGCAACCAACACCAAGCTGTGGCAGCTGCCTGCTGACCCTGCTGTCAGCAGCTCAGGTTAGTGACCCTGGGCTTGTGTTAAATTGGAGGGACCTTTGAGTACTTTATGTGGTTTGTTTTTGCAACTTTCTAAGCCCCTTCGATGTTTTCTTTTGTTTTTCAGCAAGCACAGACCTGGGGGGGAAAGAGGTGTGCAACCTGTACTTTTCTGTTAATATTAAGGACTTGTTATCCTTTTGTAATTCAGTCGTGACCTTTAGCTTTTTCTAATGCAGAGTTTGCTGAACTTATTCGGGAAGCTGACCGGGGTTTTGCACACCCTTGGAAAATGGGTAAGTTGGATGCTTTGTTTTCATTTTATCCATCTTCTGGTTCTTTTGGATAAATATCTGCAGACTGAAAACCAGCATGCTAAGCTGTTAATACACTGCGCTGAAGCTTGACGTGATTTTCAAGTGATTAATGTCATCTGACAGTGGCACGTGATTGATGTGTTATCTTCTGCTTGAAGAGGCAAACATCTTAATCTAATCCAGATGGGGGTTTTGCTGGATGTGATTTCACAAAATGTTTGCTAATAAATCATCTATCTTTATTTATGGCTGGATCAATTAATCAAGTGACTTTAATCACACCAAAAAATTCTCGAGTCAGAATTTTTAAACACAATGTTTATTTGAAGCCACGTGAATGCTAATCCCTCCGTCTATCCTGGGCTAATCATGTGTTTCCACAGGTCAGTTCTTGTTGTCAGACATCATGCTGATGCTTTGTTTTGTGTGATGGAGAAAACAAAAAAATACAAGAACTAATTTGACAGTTTTAAAAATTAAAGACCAATTTCACAGAGAAACCATTTTTTACTTGTTATTTCTGAAACGTAACTGGTCAATCTGAGTTTCACATGCAGGCTAAATGTGAAAATAGTCTTCTACCCCTATTTCCTGCATTAGCTGCTGATAGAAAACAGACAAAGAAGCGCTTGGGTCAGAAAGATCTATGCCACTCTGTAAAATAGCATTCATCAAGGCTGTTGTTGATTTAGCATCCAGGAGAGATTGGAGCATGCCATGGCTAACAGAAGCTAACATTAGCATTTGCAACTCCATTACAGAACTCCTTCAGGCTTGTGTTATTTGTTGAAATAAAACATCAACGTTGCAGAGCATAGTTGGTGGTAGAGTAGCGCTGCTGTTAGCCAATCAGAGATGAGATGCCAGAATATCAGGAAATAAGACTCCAAATTCTGCCGTCTGCAGCTCAACTCGACTGTTGTTCAATTTTAATGCCCAAAACAGGAGCGCCAAAGCTTTTTCCCCCACAGAGATTGACTCACAAGGCATTCATTTATACTAGAGACCACTGCTTATGTGTTGAAAAAATTTGTAGACTCTGTATTCAAAAAAGCAGTTTTACAGTATTGCCATGACAGTTTAGTTTGATGCGTACAAATGACGAATGTGATTAAAACGATATTTTATGTTGGAAGTTGTTAAAGTGAGACCAGAAAAACTCACATACCAGCTAAAATGCAGCAAAACAAACACTTCTACAAAGTATAGAATGACATTTAAATAACAGTTAATGGTAAAAACTTATTAAAAAATACAAACCAAAAGATTTTTCATGTTAGGAATCTTTTTCCAAACAATGAAACACAAAAATGATCATAAAATGAATAAAGATTACAATATTTTAAATAAAATACAAGCTAATGTCATGTTCTGCGGGTGGAGGTGGCAGACCATGTGTGGTGGTGGGTTCCGGAGGCAGATGAGCAGGCAGACGGATGTAAAAAATAAAAAGCTGTTTATTGTAGGACGGGAGCAACAGGACGGACGAACGAACATGGACAACGACAATGAACCGACAAAGACAACAACCAGGAGGGAGGTCTAAATACACAAGGGAATCAGGAACACATGGGCAGAGTAATCAGGGACAGGTGAGAACAGGGGCCTTCCGGTTCAGGCGGCACTCCGTCTTACGACCAAACAGATGTGTCCAAGAACGTAGACCAGGGAAACTCGGACCAGAAGACTTGGGACTCAAGGACTGGGCACAGGGACTCGAACACTTGGACTTGGGCACAGGGACTCGAACACTTGGACTTGGGCACAGGGACTCGAACACTTGGACTTGGACTTGGGCACTCGAACACTTGGACTTGACACGATGACTTGACTTGACACGCAGACTTGACTTGACACTCAGACTTGACACGATGACCTGACTTGACACGATCACTTGACACGATCACTTGACTTGACACGATCACTTGACTTGACACGATCACTTGACTCCAGGAATACAGGACACCAGGAACACAGAGACGAACTGCAGCAGCAGGCATAGGCCCCAGCAGGAACTGCTGCGTGGAGAACCTGCAGGCACAGAACCTGCAGGCGTGGACCAGGAAGTGGTAGAGCAGCGGGAGCGACGCGTGGAAGCCCAGCTCGGCGGCAGGTACTCGACATCCCAATCAGAGCAGGTGCACATCCCGATCTGCTGGGTCCATCCGCGGAGGCTCGGGTGAAGGGAAGCCGGAGAAGAGAGCGGAGACCAGCCCTACCACACCGGAGAACATTGGCGTGCGCAGGGGGTGTAGCTTCCTTGAGGCTCCAGGATCCACCGGAAAAGAGCGGGGAGACCAGCCCTACCACACCGGAGAATAATGGCGTGCGTAGGGGGTGTAATTCCCTTGAGGCTCCAGGATCCGCGGCTTCAGGAGAAGAACGGGATGGGGCAAAAACAGCTGGAGGAGAATGACCCTGGCCACCCCGAAGATAAATAGGATGCGCCAGGATCTCCCAGAGGAACTTCGACCACCCCGAGAACAGGTAGGATGCGCCGAACACACAAACTCCAGGCCAGAAATCTCCCACAACTGAAAGGGACAAAAAAGAAAAAATAATCCTCCAGAAGCAGGTGTGTTAGCTCACCACAGGTCCAGGTTGGTCGGTTCATTCTGTCATGTTCTGCGGGTGGAGGTGGCAGACCATGTGTGGTGGTGGGTTCCGGAGGCAGATGAGCAGGCCGACGGATGTAAAAAATAAAAAGCTGTTTATTGTAGGACGGGAGCAACAGGACGGACGAACGAACATGGACAACGACAATGAACCGACAAAGACAACAACCAGGAGGGAGGTCTAAATACACAAGGGAATCAGGAACACATGGGCAGAGTAATCAGGGACAGGTGAGAACAGGGGCCTTCCGGTTCAGGCGGCACTCCGTCTTACGACCAAACAGATGTGTCCAAGAACGTAGACCAGGGAAACTCGGACCAGAAGACTTGGGACTCAAGGACTGGGCACAGGGACTCGAACACTTGGACTTGGGCACAGGGACTCGAACACTTGGACTTGGGCACAGGGACTCGAACACTTGGACTTGGACTTGGGCACTCGAACACTTGGACTTGACACGATGACTTGACACGCAGACTTGACTTGACACGCAGACTTGACTTGACACTCAGACTTGACACGATGACTTGACTTGACACGATCACTTGACACGATCACTTTACTTGACACGATCACTTGACTTGACACGATCACTTGACTCCAGGAATACAGGACACCAGGAACACAGAGACGAACTGCAGCAGCAGGCGTGGGACCCAGCAGGAACTGCAGCAGCAGGCATAGGCCCCAGCAGGAACTGCTGCGTGGAGAACCTGCAGGCACAGAACCTGCAGGCGTGGACCAGGAAGTGGTAGAGCAGCGGGAGCGACGCGTGGAAGCCCAGCTCGGCGGCAGGTACTCGACATCCCAATCAGAGCAGGTGCACATCCCGATCTGCTGGGTCCATCGGCGGAGGCTCGGGTGAAGGGAAGCCGGAGAAGAGAGCGGAGACCAGCCCTACCACACCGGAGAACATTGGCGTGCGCAGGGGGTGTAGCTTCCTTGAGGCTCCAGGATCCACCGGAAAAGAGCGGGGAGACCAGCCCTACCACACTGGAGAATAATGGCGTGCGTAGGGGGTGTAATTCCCTTGAGGCTCCAGGATCCGCGGCTTCAGGAGAAGAACGGGATGGGGCAAAAACAGCTGGAGGAGAATGACCCTGGCCACCCCGAAGATAAATAGGATGCGCCAGGATCTCCCAGAGGAACTTCGACCACCCCGAGAACAGGTAGGATGCGCCGAACACACAAACTCCAGGCCAGAAATCTCCCACAACTGAAAGGGACAAAAAAGAAAAAATAATCCTCCAGAAGCAGGTGTGTTAGCTCACCACAGGTCCAGGTTGGTCGGTTCATTCTGTCATGTTCTGCGGGTGGAGGTGGCAGACCATGTGTGGTGGTGGGTTCCGGAGGCAGATGAGCAGGCCGACGGATGTAAAAAATAAAAAGCTGTTTATTGTAGGACGGGAGCAACAGGACGGACGAACGAACATGGACAACGACAATGAACCGACAAAGACAACAACCAGGAGGGAGGTCTAAATACACAAGGGAATCAGGAACACATGGGCAGAGTAATCAGGGACAGGTGAGAACGATTACGCAAATCAGGGCAGGAGAGACACAGTCAGGGAGACAGGGGCGGATCATGACAGCTAAATGTGATGAAAACACCAAGTTCTAAATTGTTTAAAATGAGGTGGAAAATGTAAAAACAAATAACATATCTTCCTGCTTTCCTGATTCATTTATTCATTTTTCATGTTGTTCTTCTGCTCAAAGAAGTTGAGTGTTGCTTCAGGAGTAAATAACGGCTGGGAAAATGATGCTTTTAATACGTGTTTTTATCAATAATAATAAAATAAGATTGGAGGTTTACCCAATTTCTTAATCTTTCCATTTTGTTGAGCTGTGCTCAGATCAGCTGATCTGCGCTGGTCTGACCCACTGTGGTGTGCACTGGCAGCACAAAGTGAGAGAGAGAGGGAGTGGCTACTTTCATATTAGATCTTTTTAATAAATTGAAGGAACAGCTGAAACTGGGAAGGACTGTGAGGGAATCTTATGCAAACTAAATCACAGGAGCACACATGCTTCCAAATTTTTGAGCCTGCACTTATGTGCCAAAACAAGAGCTGTCACATCAAGCTTGTAGAAATTAGCAAATGTGTTGGAAAAAGCCCAGCACACAGCAGCACACACTTCCTGAATAGAGGCCCCTCTAAATAGGGCCCAAGAGGACGCAGGCCCCCTGGTGGAATGTCCATGCAAACCAGACGCGGGGGTGAAAGAAAGAAAGAAAGAAAGAAAGAAAGAGAGAGATCTTTTCTTTAGTGCCTCACGAGATAAAAATCACAAGGCGCTTCACAAAAACAAAACATTTTAACTATAAAAAGATTTTAGAAAAAGATTAAAAATGTGTTTAAAATAAGCAAAAATACAATATTGTGATTAAAAAAATGTAAAGAGAGAGAGTGAATAGGAAAAAGGGAAATCAGTGGATTCTGGGGAAGGCGGAATAGGTGGGGAGAGCAGAATAAGGAGGGTGGTAGCAGTCTCTCCTCTGTGCTGGTCTGTTTGCTGCTGGGTGTTTTTGGTTTATTTAAACTTGGTAACTTAAACTTAACGTTGGAAAAGCTACTGTTAGCATTTTCGCTAACAGCTTCTTGCGTTTGGATAAGCTGTTACGTTTTGGTTTAGAGTTCATCTTTTTTGTGGTGTAGATCTTCCTTTTATTACATTTAGAGTGTTGTGGGTTTTCGGTTTAGTTTAAAATATCACCTTGAGTTTGGTTTAACCACCCAGTTTAGAGTTTGGACCTTTGGAGATCCTTATTTTGGTCCAGAGCCCTGTAATCTTTGCCCAGTGGGACATCCCTAGTTATTTGTACTTTGTTTTAATTCCCCACAGGCAGAATTAGTTTTATTATTCCCAACCTGTGGATAGAAAGATGTATGTTTTTTTGTAGTTGTAAATAAACCTGATCATCATTTTAACTTTTAAATCCCGTTATTGTCCCTTCCTTTTTGCACACGAGCCAAACTCCCCAGGAAGGGTCGTAACACCGCTCCCCTCACGCTCATAAGTGACCAAAACAAAGCAGCATGGAGACACTCCGTCTCCAACCACCTCTCAGGCAGCAGCCTGCACTCCCAAGTTCTACACATCACCAGAACATAACCAACCGCAACACAATAAAAGCAGTGTTATACAAAATGGAAGGCCTGTAGTGTTTATTCTCTTACAGTAAGAATTTATCAGTTTTTTTGAGGAATTAGAGATTTTTTGTTTTTTTTAAACTGTGCAATAGAAATTTAATCATTAGATTAATTGTCTAAATAGTCATTAGAATAGTCGACTATTCGATAAAATAATCGTCAGAATAATCGTTTTAAAAATAATCGTTTACCCCCAGCCCTAGTCAATGAGTTCAGCTTTTATTCTGAAAGGAACCGTTGCTTGGTTGGTAAAATGCAACAGATTTTATCCAGCTTGTCAGTGGTCAAGGGCGCCCCCAAGGGGTGGCCAGGGGTGGCCACGGCCACCCCTATAAAAGTCAGCTTTAATAAATCATGTTAATGTTCAGTCAAAGCATATATTGATCTTGTTTATTCAAGACATGATAGTAAAACAAAATAAAAATAATAAAATTAAGAAGTAAAGAAATAATCAGAATAAAAAAAATACAGATGTTTTCCACTGCTTGCATTTTAAAAAAGTTTTTATCTCCATAGTTATTTTTTGTGAACACAGCAACAGGTGAGTTAGCCTGAAAAAATAAAATTGTAAATTAAATTTGGAATAACATTTTAAATAACTGAAATGTACTTTTCTGAAATGTTTTTTTTGTAAAATTGAAATAAAATGTTTTGGATACATACTGCTTTTTTTTAAAAAATAAAAATGAATAAAGGAGCAATGCAGTACATCGCCACAGGCTAAACTCTCCCAGAGGTGTGCCACCCCAAAAATTAGTTTGGCCCCATCTGGCCACCCCTATCAAAATTTTCTGTAGGCGCCCCTGTCTTTGGTTCTTTCGGCTGAAGAGGAAAGTTACGGATTGGCCACTCCGTCAACTTCTCTAGAACACTTTGAACTGGCTTTAAAGATGACGTGGGCATAGTTTTATACTTTGGATGTTTTGGTTTATGGTCGAATGAAAATATGACAGATTTACCAAGCACCACCAAAACCACGCCTCCGTCAGATCTGGCAGATTCTGATTGGATCAGTAAAAGCAATGTGTCATTTCTTAACCTTACGTGTGATCAGTCTCTAGTGGAAACATTTAAAGTTATATTACTTATTATATTCTATAGGATTATAATAAAGTAATTAATATTTTCATTTCACAAATTGGTTCACATTTTATTATTGACTAACACTTTATTTGATTAGCTTATTTAAACTAGAGTTCTTTGATTTATTAAAAAGAAAGAGTCCTTTCTTCATTCTTCTCTTGGGCTGGAAAGGAAAAGAGTTTAGGAGCAGATGCATGAGACCTTGAAGCAATATCTCATGCAGATTAGTTCTTGCTGAGGAGAGGGGGAAATTACTTTTAGATGGAAAACAGTCATTTCATTCCGTTACACAGTGCACACACAGGACACAAGGCATGCAGATGCCTCTGCTCCCATGTAGTAAAAGGAGGCTCTACTGGAGAGCATGAACCCACCACTTTTGGAACAAATGCTGGGTTGGGGTGCATGACCTTTGTGTCATGCAGGAAAAATGCATAAAAGTATCATGCACATTGCAAGTGCATGAGATGGGTTCTTTATGTTTTAAAAAGACAAGGGAGAAAATTAGTTGTCCATCATAGCGTGGAGCTTCATTTTACAATCATACAGTCACCACAGTCAACACTGGACAGTGAACCACCAAGCCTTCCTTATCACAGCAAGTTGGGACTATTTCAATACTTCACTGACATCAGTATTGCATAACCAGGAAATAGACTTGGAGCTCACCAACTCCTTTAGCTGAGGCCAGAGCAAGCAGTATAGCTGTTTTAGGGATTGCAGACAAAGCTCAGCTTCTTCCAGAGGCTCAAACTGAGAACAGGATAGAGGTTCTAAAACGATGGAAAGGTCCCACCGTGGGGCCAAAGACCTTACGATGTGCCCCATTCATGAAACTGCACACTAATGGGTGTGGTCTCACTGTTTTTTCCCCCAAAACCAACGTGACAGGCTGAAATTATCGCCAGATATACCTTTAGGGTTGAGAAGACTTTTCCCTTCTCCATGAGGTCCTGTAAAAATGACAGGATCACTGCTACCGACACTGATAAGAGGTGGTGTGAGACACAGAGCACCAGGCTTCAAACTAGGGCTGCAACTAACGATTATTTTCATAATCGATTAATCTGTCGATTATTTTTTCGATTAATCGATTAATCGGTTTGTTATTGTTTAGCTATTTAACCTATACAAGTGATGGATGCATTTCAGTTAAGAACAAAAAAACATAAGAGAATTGTGCAGTTGACTGCAATCTATTTTATTGCACATGAACACAGTCAGCAGTATAAAATGAGCTAAACAGTGCAAAATATCAGTCCAGAATAATTTTTAGCATTAGCTGGAAGCCTGCTCCTTCCACCATGGATAGTGGCCTCATGTCTTTTACCAGCATGTTTAGAATAGAGTTTGTAAGTGGTATGAATTGCTGGGGGGTGAGTGTCTTCTTCCCCATGTAGTTGTCCATCGTTGCTTGTTTTTTTCTGCATAAGAAACACAAATAGACTGAAATAAGTACACATATAAAATAAAGCAGCACACACACTACAACACTAAATCAATATTATATTATTTGAATTAATTAACAATATACAGTGATCATTTATTTTGAGGGTTACGTTCTACAAAATAGCCCGCAACAGGAGATATTCAGAAAAAAAGTAAAACATTTTTACTATTAAAAAGCTCTAAGTAAGAAGCTCATGAGGTTTTTACTTTGAGTCGGGAGTGTTTAAATTAGCCAGAGAAATGTGAAAAATGTTTATTTTGTGTAATACTGTTTAAGAAACATGATAAAAATGTGTTGTGAGGCGTTTTACAGCGTTAGATAGTAAAACAGCCTTTTAATAGTAAAAAAATGACTTTTTCTGAATTTCTCCTGTATTTAAAAATTGAAAGTGTACAACTATGCCGCGTTATATTCACCTGGACACAGCTTGTCTGTATATTTTTCTCCGCGGAGTTGTCCTTTTTTGAATGAGGAACATAGTTATGGGTTTGTGCCGTTTTTCTCTTAACGAGAACATTCTTATAAACAGACGTGCTAAATTTGGCAAGCGCATGATACACAACACGGAGGAGATTCACGATTGCATCTAGTCAATCAGAAGTAGAACACCGCAGACTGACGCGGCAAAAAAACATGTTTAACATCCACTATAACGAACTCAGCTAAAACACTAAGTCCAGCTTGTTTATTTTCTGTTACTTACCGGGCTGGCTCTTCCAAATGACGGCTCACTTGACCGCGGTGCTCTTCCTCTGCTGCATCAGCCCCCACATGCTTTCGTCTCAAATGTGCTCCCATACTCGTGAGGTTTTTGTCCGGGGTTTCTCTTCAGTTTTGTCGCTTCTATTTTTCTTCCGTATTTCCTCTTGTTCCGCCATTTTCTCACAGCAAGATGAGCGTCAGTAACGTGATACGTCATGAAAACCGAGGGCACCCATTGGCTCATTTCTTCTTCTACGGCTCCACTGGTAGATCAGTGGCTCATTACTGCCACACACTGGCGGCAAATTTAACAGCTTGTAACCGATGTCAGATTGTGGTAAAAAAATAGACTTTATGCGGTAAAATATGATTATTAAACAACTAATCGATGACTAAAAAAGTTGTTAACTATTTTAATAATCGATTATAATCGATTAAATCGATTAGTTGTTTCAGCTCTACTTCAAACACTCCACTTTTTTGCATACAGGGACCTGGTTGAGTTAGCTCTGGCACACTTAGTAGTGTTGATAACACCAGCTGGGACCTCATTCGCACTCGAGTATGCCACCCATAGGCATACTCGAGTCTATACTGTAGGCATAGACTCAGGTCTGGATGAGGTTCGGTCAGGCAGTTGTGGATCTGTTCGCATTGAGGGAGAATGCTCATTTCCCACTTTACGTCTCCTGTATCACAAAAAGCCCTTAACCTAACAGTTTTCAAGTTTATACTGACATTTATATGCGCAATCCTCTCCGACAGCTCCCGCTTCACTGTCCGCCATTGTTTTTAAAAGTTTTGCCGTCCGACCCGCAAGGCATCTTGGAAAATGTAAACCATTGAAGGATACACCGGACCCATCCTGCTTGCAGGCAAAAAGGAGGCCGGATTCGTCGACCGCATTTGAAGGAGTCTTCGAATTGGGACAGGCCTAGTCACCGCGCTGTGACGTAACCGGCCGATGAAGGATGCAGACCCTGAATTGAGACACAACCTGAATCTTTATATTGATATAACGGGTCAAACTGCTATGCTAGTGATTAGCAGCTATGCTAGCAACATGTTGTTCCATCTCTAAGCGGTTATTACATGTATTATCACAAGTTTGCTCAATCTGAGAGCCTCTGTGTAAATGTGCTGCTCTAAACTTGCATTTGGCAGTCCAACACCTGGCCTCCCAAGGCTTGTTCTGACAGGATGGACGTTACGGGACCCTTAAGGATTCCAGTTGGATGATTGGAGGATTATTTAGGAGGATTGGAATGAACAAACTGATTTCAGTGGTGAAGGGTTAAATGAGTGAGTGAACCCACTACCAAGGATGAACTCTGCTAACTTTAAAAATCAGCTGCTCTACATAAGCATGAAGGTCAGAGAGGAGCTCTAGGATGGACACGGATAAAGGAACTGTAATGTAGAGGTAAAGCTGGGCAGGGCCAACGTTAGCAGCTGTCATACGGTCCATTTGAAATGTTTGACTTTCATTTAGCTTGTTATGTGACAGGCTAGAGCACAGTCTCATGTTAGAGTTTTGTCATGAGAACAATGAGATACATCACACACTGATGGCATCTAAAAATGAACCTTTTTCTTTTTACAAAATAAAGAATAATTTTAATCACAACTGAAACATTCAAGCCTAGAAAAACCTCGTCCAATCAATGTGCACGTCCTGTTCTCACTGACAGAAATCCCTCTATCAAACTGTGTCCGTGTGTGTGTGTGTGCACACACGAGCGTGTTGTGAACTGGTGTTGTGGTTTTGCACTGATGTAACCATCTTTACGCTGACAAAAATGTAACTAAGTAACTTTTACTTTGAGTACATTTTATTTACGATACTTTTTACCTTTACTTGAGTAAAAATTTAGGCAAGTACTTTTACTTGTACTTGAGTAAAAAATTATCAAAGTATTGGTACTCATACTTAAGTAGGAAATTTTAGTACTCTTTCCACCTCTGGTAACCGTTTAATTTTGAAGGCGAGCACAACGCGTAAGAAATGTTGTTCCGGTTCCGTTATTTTCCGCTCTGGTTTGCTAGTAAATACTCCTTTTCGAGCGATTCTGTTGAAGATTTTGTAAGGCGTGGGTTACAGCGACAGTAGCATGGAAATAATCCTCATAAAAGAGCAACCAGAGACTCTGAGTCACAGTATAATCGCTGATATGAGCCAATACTGTTAGACTCCAGCCATGATTGCCCTGATAACTAATAACTCCATGGTGCATGACCCATGTGATCTTCATTAGATGCAATTACATCATCATACATTTAGTTTAACATGACAGATTTATTTTCTCTGTACAAGAAATATACGATATGGCCCAACTCTAGAAGAAATTTAAATAATTTTACATTAATTATGAATATATAATTAAAACATGCCTGCGGGACATTTGATATACTTCTAGCTCTCAACTGTGTTTGTGTGTGTGTGTGTGCGCGCGCGTGTGTGTGTGTGTGTGTGTGTGTTAACAGACAGCTGCACCAGTGTTTCTAAAGCTCAGACTGGTAAAGAATAGGCACTAAGGTTAAAGTTTGACAAGAATCAATACATTTTTATGCATTTAATCTACTGATTTAGGTATACAATTTCTCAAGACAGCTTGAAGTGAGTTAACTTGTAAATATTTTACAGGAGGAAACATTTCGAAATATAAATCATAGATCGGATTTCATCAAAAATATATCAAGATATAAGTTTTTGTCTATATCGCCCAGCCCTAACTGAAAGTGGTCCGGCTTAAAAGGGAAGGACACAACCATGGAAGACATCAGTGCTTTGTGGTGGAGGCGACTTAAAACCAGTGGTTCGACTGGTCGACTTTGACGTAAGCCTTGAGTTTCCATCCCTTCACAGTCCAGAAGAGAGCCTCCTGAGATGGGGTTCTTCTCAGAACAAGGCTTGTCTCTCCACGTCACCTCAATTTCCTCCAGAAGCTCGGAGAAAACAGGTAGCACTAGCTTCCCATTCTTCCTAGCTTTCAGTAACTTCTTTCCATCATACCACGACTTTACAACCTTTGTCCGAACTGCTGGCCAAGGAATGTTCAGCCTCATGGCTGCACGTTTACACATGTTTTGCATATCCAGGTGAGAAGGCATTGCGGGCTTGCCGTCTCCTGTGGGAGTGGGTGGCTGTGCAGCCTCACGATGGGCCACAAAGGTCTTCCTTCTCCTCGTCTATCAGCAGCATCTTCAGACTCAACCCCGTCTTCATCTCCCTCCCATTTCAGGATAGACGGAGGGTTGGCAAGTTAATCACAGACTTCATCAGCCTGAAGGAGGGGGAAACAAGGGGCATCAGCTGGGGGGTCTCCATCCGCCCAGCTTGGTCCGGGTGTAGCAGGAAGAGCCACCTCAATGTCACAGATGCAGCTTAGCTGTGTCCACCCAGGACCGAGTCCTCGCAGGTTAAGCTAACCTGGAGGGCTAACCGACGGCGAAGCAGTTTGCGTGATAAAGACGCAGAGTGGATACACTCATGAGTGGAGGCTAGCACCACTCAGGCATGATCCACATCCAAGCAAGTAGCACACATGGGGTAAATATCTCACAAGGAGAATTTGTTCCCACAAGGGCAGAGCTTGGGGATTTCCTCTGCAACATCAGCTTTAGCTGCAGTGGCCATTTTTGGCTACCGCTAGTAATTCGTGTGAATGCTCTCAAAGCTTGTGTGGCTAATGATTAGAGCAGAGGAAAAAATATTGCTCTATTACCATGTTAATGTACGATATTTCTACCAGAGTGTGCCGGGTTTTGCTAATCAAGAAATATTTGACTTGTGCACCCAGTCTGTGGACAGTTTAGCTTAGCTCCAAGTGGTACAGTTTCATGAAGGCTTCTGAGAGAAGCGAGAAGAGGAATTTGAATGATGCTATACCAGCCCTGTTGATAGTGCTGGTCTGATTCCTCCTGTCATAGATGTCATCTATGGCTGGCGTAATATTTAAGCTTCTGACAAGGTCACGCAGGAGGCGTTCCCCACAGTAAGACACAAAGCGAATGCTATGAAAGAGAACCACACGTTCCACATAGCTACTCAGCCGGGCCATTCCGGGTACCTACCCCTGTTCAGGTAGTCAGTTGGTTCCCAATAACGGCCTGCTTTGCCGGCGCAGTGAAGTGAAGACACATGAATGCTGGGAAGGTAAATTCACCCTGAAGTTCTGACAATGGAAACACACCTATTACACCATTAAAGAGCAAATAGCAGGTAAAATTTTATTTCAATTTAATAAAATACTGTCCATAAAAATAGTATTTGAAACACTTATTGTGGGTGTTTTGTTTTACAATACATAACGGTTCCTCATTTCAAGTAAAAAGTTGCCTTTTTCAGCAAAGCTTCTAAAAACACTTTTATAATAAATCTTAACCTCCGATGTAATGAGGGGGAGTTAGTCCTGCCTGAAGCTCAATGTGGCAAGTATGTACTTTTTGGGTAGATAGGTCATGTTATCGCGTCAGTGTGTGTTCACTAGTTTTAGATTGTGTTCATTTTTCATAAAAAATGGTAAACTATTGTGTGGAGACTGTACAAACTCTAGTGGGTCCAGACATTGCATCTTCAGGTTTCCAAATAAAGAAATGAATGGCACTATCTTCCGTTCCTGGTACGTTTTGTGCAGCTGAAAGCACGGTCGTTTATGGTGTGCACTTCATATTGGAGGATTCCAATCCCAGTGATGTGATGGGAGTTCAACATGCCTCCTATCTGCCAGAGCCCTGTGGTGTAGTTTTAAAAAATACTTGCCGGCGCCTATGGCGTTTTGGCATTTAGAACCAAGGTCAACGTTGGAACCAGGTCAGGGAGGTCCGCGCTGAGTTCCAGAAGTGGATGAATGGCTTTTAAAAATTTCTTGTGGCCCGGGGAAGTTGGTTTTTGGGTCAGAACCAGTCCAGAACTGGCACCCCCAACCTGCAGCAGGCTCATAGCTATGGTCCACCGTAAGTATAAAAATAAACATTTAAAGTTTCCTCTGTATCAGAGCCGGCATTAAAATCCATATTTTTATCTGGATCAAGCCAACAGGACTCCTGCTGCAAATGTATAATTACACATGACTAACCCTAACCCTATTACATATCAAATAAATTAATTGAAAAATGGTGGATCGGCTTTCCATACTGGGCTCTGCGTTTGACTGTCTGGTGTGTGTCACAGGAGATGTCAGAAGTTTTTGATGTTCTTCCAACAGCTGCTTTTGCTACAGCTTGTTGTTAGCAACATAGAGTATTGTGCAGTATGCAGACCAATCTAATAACTTCAGATATTTGTAAGTTTAAATGTGATTATAAGTCACAATGTTCAGACAAATTACTAACAAGACTAACTATTGACTAATAGCTGCATGTTTTGCTGTGTTTTTCAAACTGGCACAGGGTTGATGGTTGACTGAATTATATCTGATCATTTTACATGACTGACTGCTGTTTTAAGTCCAGCAAGGTCTCTGTGAGCCCAATCAAAAGGCTGGCAGGAAAGGACAGAAGTCGTGGAGGACCAAATAGTCCAGCTAAACCAAGACCAGACAAACCTCACGTGTCCTTTTCTGATGCTGCTGCTGCTGACGAACGTGGCTCCACATGCAGCTCAAAGCTCTCTGGTTCCAACCTGAGAATAAGGAGACAGACTTTGCTGTTCGAAGACAAACTGGACTGTGTTTCCGATAACCACAGAGACACAATCAGCTCCTCACCAAATTTGAGCATGGACTCTGCTGTCTCTGACCCCAGATCAGTGGTCACATCAGACAGAAAGCTGCCTCCACTATCAGCTTCCTCAACTCAAGGTCAGCCTCGGTGCTTTGTGTTAATCTGCTGAGTAAAGTTTTTACATGTTCAGTGTGTTGTAATGAAATAATTACAATTATCATTGAACCCATGAATCTCTCTATGTACAGTATGCCCCAGGGCATTGTAGCTCATCATCACCAATGTGTGAATATGTGTGTGCATGAGTGGATTACGTGTTGTGAAGCGCTTTGGGGGGGTTGTAGAACCCTAAGAACGCCCTATAGAAATACAGGCCATTTACCATTTACAATTTACTTTAGGAACAGGGAAAGCTGAAGGACCTCTAGACCTGCTGAAAGCTCAGGATGCTGATAAGATTCTCATCAAGATTGCTGATCTGGGAAATGCCTGCTGGGTGGTAAGTGGTAAATCAGCACTAAAACAGCCAAACACAGTATGTAGAGACCTTACATTTACTATGGCCCGTAAATAAGTTTTGATTGTAGAAAAATATTCCAGTCTTTGGTGTCTTTACACAGATTCTGCTCACCTTAACAATAATTATCCAAATGTGAGACGTGCTATCTTTTAACTTTTGAAAAAGTAAAAACATTGTTTATTACTTAGGCAGTTTCCACATTGACCTCAGTTTCAATTTACATTTGAGATGTGGATAATAAACTACAAACCAGTTTTTAACTTTTGTTATTAGGCCAAATAAAACCGGAGATATATTAAAGTAAATAAACTACAATTTTTAGACATTCAGATAATTAGTCAAAACTGTGGTTCTGTGATCCGTGAAAGCAAATGTGCTTGTGAACATAAAAATGAAACACAACAACATGAGATCTGTCTGCTCTTGGTAGAAATCTCACACATTCAACTGATAAAAAGTAACATTTTGTAGTGGAAGAAGTGGCGTGAACAGAGTAACAGTAGACATGCTGATGGTAAACTTCATAGTTTGGAGCGATGTGTGACAGATATGTTGTCTCTGCGGTTTAGTAGAGTTTTATTGGGTTTATATACAAGACAATAAGAAGGATGGAATGTCCAGCAGGCAGCTCAGCTGCTTTTTGAACTGGAAGCGGAAGAGATAAACGGAGAATCGCAACTGACTGGGTCATGACGAGGTAAAGGAGGCAGGCAGAGAGCCAGCAGCTCAAAAATCCAACGAGAGGAGTGGGCAGCAGCTGTCAGATCCTGATCTCCAACAGGTGATACAGTGCCACTCCCCCACTGCAATAGGGAGCCTAACTCCCAGAACACACCAGACGCAGAAGCGTGACGAAGCGCCTTGGAAACGACAAGCACTTCTATTAACGTACGCTCTCGGTCACATCAGCTGCAAAGTGCCACGAAGGCTCGCGCAGTGCAGCGATTGTTTCGACATGAGCTCCAATTTTTATGTGAGCCGTGAGTGGGCCGCGTCATTTCTGGCAGGAAGTCAAACTATAACAGAAGAGGCAGGCTGGTAAATTTAACAAAATAAAGAAATTAAACACCACGAAATTTAACACCATGATTGATAAATGTGATCATTTTTGTGTATCTAAACAGACTAGAGAGATGAAAATGAACAAACACACACGCACCCCTGTGGAGAAACATAGCTTTCCATAATTTTAAATGCAGTTTTTACGTCAAAAGATGGATTTAATAACTGTGAACACAAACAAATACCTTTAATTCAAAGGTATATTAACGATAGCATTGTACACTACCACAAACACTAGGTTATTTACTTTACCATTTAGAAAGGAATTGGTCTACAAAACAGCAGCAAAATCTGCACAGTTTCTGATATCAACAAGCGGGGCAAACTGTATAATATGTATTATGCTTTAAAAATATTTGTTTCTTGAAGGCTCAGTCAACTACCTTTTTATCATAAAATGCATTACCGCAAAGTTTCTAATACAGGCCCGGGCCTTTATTGACTCAAGCGCATCCTGGTTCAAACCTTTATTGGAAGGAGGCCAGAATTAGACAGGCCTCAGTTTCAATTTTAGTAAAATAAACTACCAGTAAAACAAGATTTTGTGTCTATTTGAACCTATAAAATATTGGTTTGTTTATATAACCACTGTTCCTTGAAGGAGAAGAAAAGGGTACCTCATTGATGAGGGAGGTCAGTGGGCTGTCGGGTAGGACCCTTGCTCCAGGCAAAGTGCTTGCTTGGTCTGAAGCTTGGTGGAAGAGCTGAGGACGTGGGCAGTAGCGGCCTGCGCATGGTAATTGTTCTCCAGTTGAGCAGCTGAGAAGCGGCACGCCTTGAAGGGTAGATTAGCTTGTCCACTTACACCGTTATTGCAGGTCGGGGCCAGGTAAGCTGTGAGAGAGGGCTCCATCGGAGGGAGGTTAACCAATCCTGCCATTTCAGCGCCGTCGAGGTCCAGAAACTGACCGTAATCCGGGACCTTGGTGCGGGTGGATAGCAGCTTAGCCCAGGATGCTGTGAGCTCAGCCACAAAATCTGGGTACAATGGCAGAAAGTTCTTAACCTCCGCTGGTTCCAAAGAAAGGTAAAACCCAGCAAAGCGGGACCTCTTTTGTGCAGGTGGAGGAGCAGGCCAGTCCTCTTCGAGCCTCCCAGCTGCACGCCGGCAGAGTGGGAGAAAAGAAATGTCATCTTGCATCTTGGAGGCTGAGGTAGCAGCTGGAGCTGCACACTCCGCTGAGAAGACCTCCTTGTCCTCGAGTAAGTCGTGACCGTCTGGGCAAATGTCCAAAACATCTCCATCATCCTCTTCCAGAGGAGGAGGTAATTGAGAAGCCTCTAGGTCGGGTACGGTTAGACTGTCTGTCATTTCCATCTGATCTGCCCAGGTAGTAGCGGGGACATCGATCGCTAGGCTGTCCACGTCAGAGCCAGTCAAAGCCAGGGCCGAGCAGGAAAGCATTGGGTCCTGCTGCAAAACTGCAGCGTCTCCCAGGAAATGTTGTAGAAACATCACTCGCCACTCGAGCATGGGATAGCGGAGTTGGTGACAGAACTCGCACGCTTCCGGATCCACAAGAGCTCTCCTGGCATGGAGAATTCCTAGACAAACCGGACATGCTCTCATGAAGAGAGAATCCACAGCCGTGAGTACAGGGGTGCGAAGTGGGTTTCCGTGAAGCGACGTCCAGCACTGTGCTCATGGCGAGACACACAGCGGAGCGGAACACCTGACGGAATGAAGGCAGAGAAGCTGAAGAGCCACAAAAGATAGCACTCAGTGGGTGAAAAATGTTACCCAGAAGGCAGTAGAGTCCAGTCAGCGAGCGGTTAAGCAATCTTTCAATAGCAGTGCTAGTTTTTAGGTGTGTTCTCAGCGAGGTGTAGAGCGTAAGAACTGTCACTTATAAGTGGAGGGCGGGGCCTTCACACAGCGTCATTCATTTGCCTTACAGGTGGGATTCGATGTGTCTTCTGCCAGGCCACACGAGGGCTTGATTTCCCATAGTACCTTTGTTGTACCGACTGAATCGACTGAAAGACTGATTGTCCACAAAAATAAACAATCAATGATGAAGAAGACTCTGCTTCTAGACCTGCAGAAAGAGAAAAACAAGCAAAAAAGGGACACACAACTATACAATACTGCCTTAATTCTATGTGGCATTGATTCAACAATGTGCTGAAAGCATCCTTTAGAAATGTTGGCCCATATTGATAGGACAGTTGACTCATTGTCATGTTCAAGAAACCAATTTGACATGATTGGAGCTTTATGACATGGTGCATTATCCTGCTGAAGTAGCCATAAGAGGATGGGTACATGGAGGTCATGAAGGAATGGACATGGTCAGAAACAATGCTCAAGTAGCCCGTGGCATTTAAGCCATGCCCATTTGGCACTAAGGGGCCTAAAGTGTGCCAAGAAAACACCCCCCACACCATGACACCACCACCACCACCTGCCTGCACAGTGGTAACAAGTCATGATGGATCCATGTTCTCGTTCTGTTAACGCCAAATTCGGACTCTACCATTTGAATGTCTCAAAAGAAATCGAGACTCATCAGACCAGGCAACATTTTTCCAGTCTTCAACTGTCCAAGTTTGGTGAGCTCGTGCAAATTGTAGTCTCTTTTTCCTATTTGTAGTGGAGATGAGTGGCACTCGGTGGGGTCTTCTGCTGTTGTAGCCCATCCGCCTCAAGGTTTTGCGTGTTGTGGCTTCACAAATGCTTTGCTGCATTCCTCGGATGTAACAAGTGGTTATTTCAGTCAAAGTTGCTCTCCTATCAGCTTGAATCAGTCGGCCCATTCTCCTCTGACCTCTAGCATCAACAAGGCATTTTCGCCTACAGGACTGGAGGTTTTTTTTGCTTTTCACACCATTCTTTGTAAATCCTAGTAATGGTTGTGGGTGAAAATCGCAGTAACTGAGCAGATTGTGAAATACTCAGGATGACCTGTCTGACACCAACGACCATGCCACGCTCCAAATTGCTTAAATCAACTTTCTTTCCCTTTCTGAAATTCAGTTTGGAGTTCAAGAGACTGCCTTGACCAGGACCACACCCCTAAATGCATTGAAGCAACTGTCATATGATTGGTTGATTAGATATATACATTAAGGAGAAGTTGAACAGGTGTTTCTAATAATCCTTTAGGTGAGTGTAAAATAACATTGTTTTACTGAACAATCAAATGATAATGAATTACAGTGCATTTAGTGCCAACCACAGCCTTCAGACGTGTTGAAAATGCCCAAATCCATACTTATGAGAGCACCATGTGAGCACCTGTGTGTGTACACGTGCTTGTATATGTAAGGTTTCTCTGTAGGAGCGTCAAATAGAGAGTGTGAGGGGCCACAGATCTGCCCCCCAAAGATGCGTAGAAGACGGAGGGAGCTCCACGTCCCAGAAATCGAGATTGCAGGGATCCCAGGGAGACTATACCTAGAGAAGCCCCAGCCCCCTTTCGAGAGGTGTAGATGATTGCCCCGAGGGGCCACAACCAGCAGCCGGCAGAGTCCCAGGAGATATCAGCGGAAAGCCCACAGGCCCGCCCGTAGCCTCCCACCCCAAGCCGGCCGAGCCCGGAACCCAGCGACCCGAGACCTTCCTGGTTAAATAAAGAATAAATAAATAAACAGTTAACATCGTACGTACGTACCGTATGCATATTGTAGTGTTAAGGATTGACTACATATACCGTAAATCCTCTAATACAGGCCCGGGCCTGTATTTGACTCAAGCTCATCAAGCTCCAGGCCTTTATTGGAAGGAGGGCCAGTATTAGAGGCAGGCCTCTATTTCTATTTGAGCAAAATGAACTAATGGTTTGCTGGAGTTTTTGACAATTAAAATTGTGCCCACATTTTCAAAGTTAAACACATTTCTTTTAACAACGGTAGTTTCTGCTTCAGCCCTCTCCCCCCTCCCCCTGCGCAGCAGCCGCAAACTCACTGATGTGCCTGCAGCCTCTCGGAGTTCCTGCTGCTCTAAACATTAAAATAATTATTTCATTTTCTGTTCCTCACTTCTGATGACCTTCAGTGGTGTCTGTTTGTTGCAACAGCAGGTACAAAAACTAACTTGTTTTTATTTGACTATTTTTCTGTCCTGTCTGTTTATTATCTTCCTGCATCTCCTCTCAATCCTAAAGAAAAACTGCTGCCTGGGTTCATATATATTCACCTCATGAGTTACCTTTGAACTGCAGTTCTAAAATATCTACCGACCGCAAAAACAGCGGAGCGCTCGCTGTTTGGCGGCCGTATCAGTGATCAGTGCGTTGGAGGACAAGTTGATGCGCGCACCGCCCCGCTCCACAGCATGCAGCGAAATGCATCAGGCGCAAATAAAAGACAGAAAACATTAAAGGAATTGAACCGACATGAACGATCGCGTGTCAGTACCTACGGTCTGGCACAGCGCATTGCTGATCACAGAGAATGTGATCATACGATAATTCAATAGGGAGCGTGGTTTCACAGACGCGGAAGTGAGAGCGTCGGTGAAACGCCGGCTGCTCTAGGAAACCCCCGAGCGTTCGAGCGTCAACGAAGTGACACAGAAATGCCGGGCTTTCCAGAAGTAAGTAAGATAACTTACTATGAGCTGATAGTTCGTTGGATTGATCGGTAGGTTGGAAACTCTGATCATGAATCTGAAGAAACGATGACTGAGTGGTGAGCTGGAAAAGCGACTTCCGTTTATAGCCGCGGTTTGTGACGTAGATGCGACGTGGAGGGAATCCCCGCGAGGGGCATGCTGGGAGTCCCTACTTCGCGGATTTTCACCTATCGCGGCCAGGTCTGGAACGCATCTACCGCGATAAACGAGGGATTACTGTAGTTCATACACCCCCTACTGCTGCTCCCCATAGTGTTCTGCAGCATAATCAGCACGTTCTCTTTGAACTTGATAGTGTAATGACCTGGCTGGGGTTGTAAGCCAGGTGCATTCTGGGTATTGTGTTATATGTGTTTCCTATCGTTCTGCTAGTTCCTATGTGCTGATTTGCGTGTTGTGTGAGTGTTATGTAAGCCACAGGGAAGGTGATGTGTGTTCTGTGGAGCGGGTTGAATTAGCATGGTTAACTGACACCGTGACTCTGTGTGGTAGGAGCGTGATAGAGGATCGTGTCTGAAGCGTTATAAAGCTTGAAGAAAAAGCCTAATAAATGTCTGCGTGAACCCCTACTGCCCCCTGCTGGTTGATTTAGGGACTATAACCCTGCCGCTGGGACGCTTGTACTTGCTTGTTACCACATTCCATCCGGCCACAATAAGAGACCGGCCATTATTTACCTCCGCTGACTCTGACACCGGCCAAAATTGGAGACCCGGCCTTTAATTGAATACCGGCCTGTATTAGAGGATTTACGGTATATTAAATGATCAATAAGATGTGATATTCCATATTATATAATAACATTTACAACAAACACCGTTGTTTCAGGCTAAAACCCAGTTTGGTGACAAACGTAGCAAACATGCCGGTAGTGCATTGTAAACACTTGGTGATAATTAGGTCATTGATTCACAACAAAAGGCAACAGACACCTTACTGCTCTAAAGTTTAACCGTTTGTTTCTTGTTTGGTTTGAAGTTAAAAAAGAATCCTCCACCTGTTTAATCCTCATCATATCCTCTGCATTTCCACATTAC
The DNA here is from genome assembly GCF_043380555.1 of Nothobranchius furzeri. Classification (NCBI taxonomy): domain Eukaryota; kingdom Metazoa; phylum Chordata; class Actinopteri; order Cyprinodontiformes; family Nothobranchiidae; genus Nothobranchius; species Nothobranchius furzeri. The sequence continues at coordinate 40,914,396 of NC_091743.1, forward strand.
AACGCTGAGCTAACTGCTAAAATCATTAGCACTCTACAAGCTATTTGCGGTGAGGATACATGAAAACAGTATAAAACTGTTTACTTGCTGTTTTCGTAGCTGCGTTTCCAAGCTGTTCAATAAAACGCCATAAAAAAACCTTTAGTAAACCCTTACCTGTGATGAAGTGATCACAGAAGACGATTTAAAGTTTTTTGTCGGATAATATTAAAACACGTCGGCATTGTCCGACGTGTTTTTGCAAACACTAAAGAAATGACAGATTTCCTTTTCTTTGGACAGTTTCTCATCGTGGCTCACACGATCTCCAATGACATGTTTCCTGATTCTTATTCACACTTTTTGTCCTCACTCTGAAACTCCTCGGTCTGTCTCTGATTACCCCGTGGTTCTGAATGGTGGTTTTACCTAATTCAGTTTGCTGAGTCATGTGATCTTGTTTACAGTTCATGTTTTTGTTGTTAGAACAAACACTTCACTGAAGATATTCAGACATGTCAGTATCGCTGTGTGGAGGTTCTGATCGGTGCTGACTACGACACACAAGCTGACATCTGGAGCACTGCCTGCATGGTAAGCTCAAACACAGCATGGATGTATCAGTCTCTTGTTTATTCTGTCACCTTTGTCACCGGTTCTGTAGGCTTTTGAGTTGGCCACAGGAGACTATTTGTTCGACCCCCAGTCTGGAGCAACGTTCTCCCGTGAGGAAGGTTTGTCTTGTGCACAAATACATTTTTGTTTTCAAATGAAGCTAGTATCACACACCACCTATCCATGTTCCCTCAGATCACATTGCTCACATCATGGAGCTGCTGGGGCCTCTTCCATCTCAGTTTGCTCTGTCTGGGAGGAATTCAAAATGCTTTTTCAACCACAAAGGTAAATCAAACTGTCACACTGCAGCTTCTGAGTTCAGTAATTCCTCTGGAATGATGGTTATTGTTGTTAAAAGTCATTGCATGGTTATATATGCTGTTGTACACATATTTATTGATTCACAGGTAGATTTTTACTTTATTTATCTGTTTGTTTGCTTGTTTATTATTTAACCAGGAAGAAAATCCCATTGAGATTAAAAATATCTTTTTCAAGGGCAACCTGGTCAAAATAGATTTTGTAACTCTTCTGTTCAAGTTAAATTTAATGCTTAGAAATCTGAATAATTAATGAGCATCAGAGCCACACGACTTCAGAGCTAGCTCATGTTAATAGATTTCGGCCATTTCTACTCTCAGAACTTTAGTTTCGTCTGTGTGTTCGTGTTTGGGTGTTAACCATAGAGTTATTTGGTCAAAGAGGGCAAGCTGTGGTTATTGACTGCACTAACAGATCATACAAGCAGTTTCTGCTGAATTTTTAACAGTAAGTAATATTATATTTCTGTACTTTATTTCACTGGTTCAATGGGAGGAAATGCTGTGTCATGCCTGGTCAAGCATGTTAGTGGGACTGCATCAGAAACTTGAGCGGGTGCCTGGCTTCCCATGTTTCCTGCCTGGGAACAGTTGTTGGAGCCGGCAGCTGGCTGTTCCCGTTTCCCAGGGCAGCCGGGACACGCAAGGCTGTAGTCATGCTGGTCACTCGTGGATCTCTGAGGGAGACCACAGAAACACCGCAGCTCGTTTAGTTGAAGCTGCTTCACTTCTGAGTCACTCAACCGCATTTTTCTCACTAATAGTTTGCTGGTTGAATGGAGTAAAATTCTGTGCATTTACCATAGCACCACTTGGTCTAAGAAGGGATGAAATATAATCGGTGTGGCTGCTGGGTAAAAAAACTAGAGCTACATATCTGACCGAGGATAGAGGAGGCTTTTGGGCTTCGCTGGTCCATCAGACGAGTCCGCCGTTGTCGACAGTCCTGGTGTACCGCGACATGGCTCTCGCCGTTGTGTTACACCACTCCCAAAGACTGGACCGTCCACAACGACGGACTCACGGATCGGCTTTGACCGCAGTGGACCAGCAAAGCCCGATATCCTCAGTCAGCTTACGTATTTATTTATTTTTTTAAACTTCTTTTTACTTCTTGGTTGAATAAAAATCAATTTAAATCCAGATGTTCCAGAGTTATGAGATTAACATCATTCGGGTATTATTTATATTCATCGGTTTCATATAATCTATTCATGTTGTCCATCTAGCTGCATGAATGTATTTTACTATAATAAAGCAGTCAGCTGTTTTCAGGTAGTTTCCGGCAGTCAGACAGAACTAGCAGCGATGCTAACTATCTGAGCTAACAGGACATCTGGAAACGAAAACATCTGTTTACTGGTTGAGAACTTGGTTTATTGAGCATTAACATTTATATGAATGGAGCTGACGTGATTATCCTTATATAAGGGAAACCTATTGGCTTGTTGTCATAATTACAAGCGATCCAACATGAGAATAATGAACGTAGCACGTTCTGTTGTCACCATGGTTGTCACCCACAGACTGAACGATCAAGTAAGGACGACACTACGCAACTATTAGCACTCTTGATGCAGAGGAAGCTTGTGTCAGCGCGTTACTACAGCAACAGATTAGGAATTTGTACGCTCGGAGTCATAAACTAATACTTACTACATAAAAAAATCCCCTCCTGATCAGAGGGACTCAGGGTTTTCCTAACAAGGGGACCCTCGCGTCTGTGTGGACTCCATAAGCTTTAACCTACGTGGGTAGAACACCTGCATGCACGAACCCGGGAAGTGAAAGATTCAAATCTAATTCGGTCCAGCGGCCGTTTTTCCGTTTCTTATATTTGATCCGAGACTAAAATAGAAGATACGAAAAACACCACATTTTATGTTTTTTTAACCAATTAATAAACAAAAAACAAAAACATTTTTCCTGTTTTGATTTTTTGTTTTCAATCGAAAACAGAAAGAACGAATGATACACGGATTCGTGTCGGTATTTGAAGTTGACACACTGTTTTTATGAGTTTAGCTGTATTTCTTAAACTTGTGTCACAATCTGCAGTTTTTTCTGCAATTATGTCAAAATGAGTTAAATTTGTTTGAGTATTCAACATAAAAATGTTTTTCCCCAGGTCAGCTACAACACATCTCTAAACTCAAACCCTGGAGCTTGTTGGAGATCCTGCTGGATAAATACGAGTGGCCTCGAGAGGAAGCCGTCCAGTTCAGCTCATTTCTCCTGACCATGTTAGAGCTGCTGCCCCACAAACGAGCCACAGCTGCTCAGTGTTTAAAGCATCCCTGGATCTCCTCATAGAGAACCGGCTATTGCTAGTTTTTTGGGTCTTTTACTATTTTAGTCAAGTGCAGGTCCAGCAATGACAAAAATGTAGTCGTCCTAAATAAATGTCTGTCTTCTATGTGTGAATTTTAATAAACTGACCATGACTTTAGACAGGTTTAACGAGTTCTTCTAAACTTCATCTGGGAAGACGTAGAGATGAATCTGGTTCCCCTTGGAAACAAACCAGTCTGCATGTTGGTGCACGAGAAACCAGCTACAGTCCGTTACAGCAGCTTCACTAAAGCTAGGTTCAACACAAAGGTGAAAATAGGGATGTGAACATGCGGTGTTTGGATTTTAGAACAGTTCACTAAAACATTTGTTTACCTGCTAAAAGTTAAATAACATCATTGTGAGGACGCGGAGGGACGAACACTTCTGTCAGCAGCTCCAGGTCAAATGGACGGGTGTGTTCAGTTGGAGTAGTTGTGCTGCACATTCCTCACATGCTCACATTCAGCACAGCGGCGAGTAGGGGGATGGAAGGAAGAAGAGGGAGGAGTTAGTCTCATGTAAACGCAGACATATGTCCGGCTCGCAGAAACTCTGGGCTCTCTAGCAGCGACAGGACGTGAGAAGAGGACGTGGAGCACCACCTGCTTTCACACGTGAGTCTTCTTCTCTGTTTTTGGGGAAGACCCTCACAAATGCTTAAGCATTTATTATTGTTCTTCACAAGACTTAGCAGTTCTGCTACAGACGTTCAGTCTGGATTCATGCATCCCTGATAGGTTTAGGAATGCGTGCACAGTAGGTTTGGAAATCAAAGGTTAGTCTTTAGTAAACAGCGCCGTGACATCAGTGTACCTTGTTTTTCCCTGTGGATCTGCTTTTATTTGAAAAGGCTTTTATTGTGTATTTGTGTCTTTTTAACCATGTAAGATGTAACAAGGTTCAGACTTTTCTGCCTTTAGTTTTATGTGTTTAGGTGAAGCCAGGGTAAAGGTGAAAGTCTCTGTTCTGTGCCTGTGGTGACACAGCTCTTAACCCCCAGCCAGTTGCCATGCAACTCAAACTCCAAATCAAAAGGGATTACCTCAACCTCCGCTGCTCTTTCACAGTTGTGCTATTTGTTCGAGATAATCTTTTCCAGCCATGCTGCGCACCGCTTTCCCACAGAAGGAGCTCTTACTTAAGATTCAAGCTGTGCTTTTCTTCTCTTCCGTTGCCTTTTCGTCCCCTTCCGTGTTTTATCTGTGCCCGGCTCTCCCAGCTGCGATATTCCCTCTGAGAGTGGGAAAGCTGCTTACACAGCTCTGTGTTCATTGCAGCTGATATGAAATGATTTTCTACAGCGATGTGATTATTCTGAGTGGGAGAATGGCTCAGTGGCAGCTGGGAAATGGGAGCAGCTAGAGTATTGTACACTGAGTAGTAAACACCCATCTCATTAGCTCAACACAAAGGGAGAGATGGGATGAGGGGAGACGGAGAGCTGTTTGATCTTTCTGTGCTGTCCCTGTTTTAGCTAGAGCAGCCTGTCTGTAATGCAGCACCGCAATAAGGCTTTCCTGATGTTTCTGCTGTCTCTAGGATGTGGCTGACTCTTCTCTACTGTTGCACCGGTGGGGGGGCTCTGCTGTACGTTCTGTACAAATGGGTGATCCCCCACGTCGTACAGTACCATCCAGGTCTCACCCTTTTCTGGCACGACAGGATCGTAGAGCGAGTTCTGGATACGCTGACCCAGTCGACACGTCCTCAGGTGTGTCTTCACTAACCACAGTTACCTGACTGCGACTCAGTCCAATAGTTGGGTCGTTTAGCGCTTCTGTAAGCACACCTGTACACCTGGTCATCCATTAATCCTATCAGCAAACTGCAGATAAGACCGAGGAGTCTGAACAAACGCGCCAGGATTGCCCTGACTCATGAGAATAATGACCCCCCTGACCTTTTGTAAAGTGGAGTTTTGTCAGAAATGTGTCAAAACATCTTTAGGAAACACCTACAGCTGAGAAGGACACTTGCTTAAAATCATTTACAACAAGCTGCATCTGGAGATGAAGTCTTGCATGAATGAAAAGCTTTGGAACATCAGGAGACCATGTGGGAGTCCTCGTTGGCTACACTTATATGAGGCTGCTCTGCCTCGCCATACTTGCACTCTTAAATGTATTCTTTTTTTTAACTTAGCACGTGCTCCAAATCTAGCATGAACAAAATTAATTTCTGGACATGTTTAGGTGGTGAGGAGCTCAGAGAGTCGCTGCTCTTTAGTATTAAAATGAACCAGCTCAGGAGCTTTGGGAACCTAGGATTCGACCTTTCAGAAGGAGACGCTGAGGCAGACCCAGGTCTTACTGTCTTCATCATTGTCCTTGGAACACCTTGAGATTTCTCTGGATAAGCTGGAGAGAGGGAGGTCTGGGGATCTCTGCTCCAGTGACCCGGTTCTAGATAATCAACACAAGATAAACAGCTTAATGAGGCAACAACAGGAGTTACGTAATGATAACCAGTGAGCAGTGTTGGGCAAGTTACTTCAAAACTGTAATGCAATATTTATTACTTGTTACCCTCATTTTAAAGTAATTCATTACATTACAATATTACTGATTTTAAAATGTAAGGCATTACACTACTTTTGCATTACTTTAAGTTACTTTCACCAAAACAACTTCAATATGAATCTGGTAATCTGACGCTCAGTGAGCTCATGACATATATGTGGAAGGTGATGTGGTGTCTGAGCTAGGATTGCTGTTAAAAACAGTCAGATATAATAACAGTGCTTTAAAATGATTGTTTATTAAATAAAAGCAACAACAATCTGTACTCTCAGCATGCTGCTATCTTATAGGGCCATCTGAGCAGGGAGTGAGGTGGTGGGGGCTCCAAGCCTATATTTGCCTTGGTCCCCAAATGCCTTGATACGGCCCTGGATGTGGGACTGACTTCTGGGGTGATCTGATTCTATCACATGTATAAATATTAAATGCTTATATATTATTGCTTTTCACTGGTAAAAATGTGTATTGGGGATAAATCTACCTACTTTTTTTCTTTTCAAGCACTTTGTTTTGTTTTCTTGATTTTATGTGAATAATTTCCTGCCCTTTCTCTCTCTAACCTTCCTGCATGCTGCATGTTTTCACCGTCTTCCAGAAAAACTGTTTCCTAGACTTCCTACTTTCCAACTAATCAGCCAAAGGGATCTACCAAATGCAAAATAAATAAATAAATAAAAATAAAAAAAGCTTAATATGCGCTGCGCTCCGGCAGCAATGAGTTGAAATCACCGGCGCACAGATTATGAACTCAGCTGAAAAGTACATAAAGTACCAGAGAATATGGGCGGATATAAACGATCGCAAACGAATGACTTTGTTTTGGTGGAGTGATTTTGTGAATATAACAGCGGCCGCGCGCAGGACGCAGCTGGAGTATTTGAGCCATTACCGCTGCGTCCTCTCTGCTCATAGAATGCCTGCAAAGCTGAGTCCATAAATGACGTCATATATGTGGATACTGGATCTTTTTTCAGGCTTCCCGCAATTTGAATTTTTAGGAAACCCGCATCTTGATTCTGGGTTTAAAAATGTATTGTAATTACCGCGTTACTGACAATTGTACCGAGTAAATATTACCATTTTCTTTCCCTGTAATGCCTTACATTACCACATTACAGCAAAAAGCAATGCATTAGAGTAGTTAATTACTTTTGTACCGCATTACTCCCAACACTGCCGGTGAGAAAACCACAGAACCGCAGGAGGATGAACAGAACAGAGAACAGCAGCAGGATCTGGTCATGAACCAGAGACAGCAGGAAGATGGGATGACCCCAATAATAATAAATAACCCAGAGAAAACCCAACAAATATATCTAATAAAACAGTTAAACAGGGTTTTAGTAGCATCCACTTTTATTGGTAGCTTAATTCTGTTTGCTTTTGAAGTAAAAAATAAATCCATCACATGATTGTGTTTGGATTTTATACAAAGTCAAATTCTGTTGGTGTTTACTAAGTAAATACCAACGCAACTCAGGCTTATGAGGATGTGAATTAATGCATTTAACTCTGAACCACAGAACCAAACACAATCCGCTACAGCAACAGGACATTTATACAAAAAATACAACCAGGGTGATGCATCAGACAGTAAAACAGAGACGTTCGTATTCAAATGAAAGCTCTTTTAGAATATTTGTTACCTGAAACTCATGAATCACTTAGCATGGTGCTTCTTTATTTAGGTATGTCAGCTGCTCTTTTCTGACCCATGCTAAAATGCTCAACATACAGTACACACCCGTCTCATTCCATGTGCTTTCTTTATTTTCATGTTGGTATATTTTCACTGAAGGTGTCAAAACTAGGAATGAACATGAAAACATGTTTTATATTCTTTTTTCTTCATAATAGCCACCCTTTGCTCTGATTACGGCTTCACACACTCTTGGTATTCTCTTGATGAGCTTCAAGAGGTAGTCACCTGAAATGGGTTTCCAACAGTCTTGAAGGAGTTTCCAGGGGTGTTTAGCACTTGTTTGCCCTTTTGTAAACGGTCACGAAAATAATGAGAAGGTGTGTCCAAACTTTTGGCCTGTACTGTGTGTGACAACATACATGACACACCCTTTCTTTACACCGTAGCTTTCCTAGCATCACAGCCTTTAGTTTCAAACTTTAATTACTCTGGTAACGAGTTTGATTATGTTTTAGGTTTTTAGGAAAGCATTTGCAGGTCGGTGTGATCTCTAATCCACACACTCAGTTTTTCAGAAACTGTGACCGCAGTTTGAACATTTGAAGGATGAGTAAAGCTTTGGAACGGGGAACAGTAACTTGCTTCTCATTTCACAACTATCTCGTGGTGGCTGAAGAGGAAAAGTCACCAGACCTCAAGCTTGAGTCACCAGAAAACATCTGTGCTGTTCTGAAATTTAGCCGCTAATCTTTCTAAATGTTGTCTTTGCTTAAAGCGTCCGTCCTCCTTTCAGCTGCACTCACCACTTTGCTGCTGAAGGATCCTCTGAGTTGTGCAAGAAAACAAGGTCATAATAAACTTTTATTTTGTTGTTGATTCATATTTTTCTCAGAAACATTTATTGCCAGCTTGCAGGAGAAAACTGGAGACCAGAGTGATTGTATAGAAGTTTTACAGGTCAAAGTACAACAGGGCACTGATGGTGTTGAAACCATGAAAAAGTGCTGCATCACCCTCCATCCTAAATCCTTTGTTGTTAGAGCTAATGAGCCTGGGTCCATGTTCTCCTTTTAATCTACATGTGAAAAGTGTTCTAACGGGGTAATTACTGCATGTATTTGGGTGCCACAGTCATTTAAACACAGATCAATCAAGCATTCTTCAACCATTATTGTTATTTACACATCTTGTTCATTCTAGGATTTAATTGTTGAAAGTTCATCCGTCTTGTGCTGTGAATAAAACCCAGTCTTAGATAAGAGTGAGCTTGGAGGGACCTTGTCGAGGCAGCGGTATCTTCCTGCAGATTAAAGCACCAGTTAAGACTTGTGTCTCCAAATGACCCGATACTGAAGAGGTGACTTGTAGATTGAAAATCAGACCATTTCCGGAGGCTACAGTGTGTTTGATTGTTAAAGTAGCAATATGTAAGAACTGTACAGTAATGTCTAATTGGAAGGAAGATTATACTGAAACAGGTTTCCTTTGTCAAGGATTAATACACTGAGTTTTCTTCAATGATCTCTATTCAGGGTCTTTGGAGGCCTAACAGAAACAAACAGGAACATGCAAAAAATAACAAATCTGCCGAAACAAAGTCGGAATTAGTCATTTTAGGCTGGTGATTTTATTTCCCCTCAAACAGAATTTTGATGTAAACAGAAGCCAGTTCAGTGTGGGGTCATCTATGGTGATGGTGGAGCTTCAGAAATAACCAGTAAATGTTAATGAATTAATCTGTAACTTCAGAACCACTCTTATTTGCCTTTAGGTGTTTATATCAGCTGAAAATCCAACTCTTCCAAGGGTTTTAAAACTAAAATGTGTATTTTTTGCCTTTTATGCATATTTTCTAAGTTTTCTATAAAAATAATTAGTGCAGGAAAAACTGAGAACAATACACAATCTAAGGCTTAAAACATTCATGTCAATCAATCAATCAAAGCTTTATTTATAAAGCGCCTTCCGCAACCCTGTCAGGAAGCCCAAAGCGCTGAACATGGTACAGTTGTAGGTAAATATATTGAGTAAATCAACAATAAAAGCAATTCAAATTACAAAATCCAAATTACAAAATAGAAATTACAAGATAGATGAAACATTCTGTTACAGGACAAATCTGTGAAACACATTTGGATTGAGTGGATGGAATGAGTGAACCAATGAAAACTGTGAAATAAATTCAACATAAAAGAGGGCCAAAATCAAACATGTTCAGGAAACGCCAAGCGGAGGAGGTGTGTTTTTAGGTGACTCTTGAAGACTGGCAGAGATGGGGACAGCCTAACTGAGGGTGGCAACTGGTTCCATAGTGACGGTGCTAGGACTGAGAAAGCCCGGTCCCCACGGGTACGACACCTAGAACGAGGGACAACGAGCAGGCCTTGGTCAGAGGAGCGCAGAGCGCGTGATGGGGAATGTTTGTTCAGGAGAGTGGCCAGATAGGGGGGACCACCACCCTGGAAGAAATTGTAAACAAAGACGAGGATTTTGAATTGTGAGCGATAGCAAACCGGAAGCCAGTGCAGGGAGGCCAGAACCGGACTGATGTGGTCCCGTTTCCTGGTCCCAGTCAGGAACCTGGCGGCGCTGTTCTGCACAACCTGTAGGCGGCGCAGCGATGACTGAATAACGTGTTATTATTGTGTTAGCATTAATTCATTAATGCCAATAAATATAAAGCTGGACAGTATTTGTTGTTCTGGATTGTTGCAAAAATACGTCTGAATAAACTAAGTATATTTTTCAGCTCCTTTAGCCAATAAAGCACGAGAAACATAAAAATATCATGTTATCCTAACTTTAATAAATAACAGTTGATTTTTAGCCCTAATAACTAGTGGCATATCTAATGTTGAGATGAATGGTTTTCCATCCAGAACAAGTTTTCAGCCTTCTAATGAACACAAATCTAAAGTTAGTCTATGAATTAAAGCAACATCATTCATCCCCCATGATTCTAATCAACAAGTTTAATCTCAAAAACTCAAATTTAATGTGTAAAACACCAAAATGGAGTCTAAGCCATGATGGGGCACTTCCTGTTAAAAATCAGACTTTCTGCAAGCCATCAGTGACGAAACACACAGGCAGTAGTTCAATGAAAAGATCCAACAAGCCGCAATATGTTTGTTTTCACTCTGATCATTTATTAGTATGCATTTATATGTTTTATTTTTTAAATCAGGTGTTTAATTAAATCAGACAGAAATACTTTTCCCACATCTTCAGAGATTTTTACTCCTGGCCTTATTAATATCAACAACGTATGATAGTTTCTTTATTTCTTGATGCAGCCAACAGCTGATGAGTTTTCTCTCCAGCTTCAGGTGTGTTTTTCAGCTCTGGAGCGATTTATTTTAGTAACAAACATGGAGGGCTGCAGACCTGTAGGTTGGTCTCAGAGGGGCAGAAAGCAGACAAAATATCTGCCCATCCGCATGTTGTCCTACCTCCTAGTGGCGGTCTTAATAAAACCTTAGAGACTTGGTCCTGTTGTTTGTTCCATGGCTCCCTCCAGCGCATGCTGGCTGCAGTACATAACAACGCCACCAGAGGAGACCCTCGCAGCGTGGTGAAGGCCATCGATCAATTCTGCAGGCAGAAGGAGTGGGCCATGAACATTGGAGATGAGAAAGGTAGTGACTTCACTTCCACAGCTCTGGGTGTTTGTGAGTTTTCTGATCCATCTGTTTCGGCCCACCAGGCTGCATTCTTGACTCCGTGGTGTCGGAGGTAAACCCAGCCATGGTGCTGGAGCTGGGAACCTACTGTGGCTACTCTACGGTGAGGATCGCCAGCCAGCTGCCTCCTCATGCCAAGATCATCACCCTGGAGTTTAACCCACAGAACGCTGCTGTGGCCCGGCAGATCATTGCCTGGGCAGGACTGGGGGAGAAGGTAAAACTTGATCTTTGGGTCAAACTTTGTTTTGCTCAGATAACAGGGGAGTTCCTTTATTCCAGATCAAGCTAATTGAGGGATCCTCTGGTGACTGGATCCCCAAACTGAAAGAGCAGTTTGGGGTTGACACATTTGACTTGGTCTTCTTGGATCACTGGAAGGACCGCTACCTTCCTGATACTAAACTTATGGAGGTGAGTTTTCTTTCTGCAGCTTCTTTTATGTTTTCCTTTTGCCGTGACACAGTCTTTGCTTTCATGACAGGAATGTGGCCTTCTAAGAAAAGGCAGCATTCTGTTGGCAGATAACGTCATCTGCCCTGGAACCCCTGAATACCTGGAGTACATCCGTAACAGCCCGCGGTACAAGAGCCAGTACTTCAAGTCTCATCTGGAGTACACCAGGGTGGAGGACGGCTTAGAGAAATCCATCTTCCTAGGGTAGATGTTTACAGACAGCATCATGTTTGATGCAGGTACATTTCTGAGCTGCTTTCTTTCAGGATCACTAAGCAGAATCAAAGAAAATCAGCTCTGTTTTTCTAATGTAACTTTACATGTTGACTTGGGATTAAAGGCCACAATAAAAAAGTGTGATGTTTTAATTTCAATGATGTAAGTCTCGGTCCTTGATGACATGTCCTTATTGGTGCAGCAGACGGCAGTGATGATCCTTTAATTGACAGATGAGCTGCAAACTGATCTGGGAGCTGCCTTTTTCAGAGCATCAACTCAAATCAGTTGGAAATCTAATCCAGTTGCAATGCGGGAGCAGAAACCTACTTTGTGCTCTGATATTCTGTATCATTGTGTTGACAGTGTCATGAAAGTGAGTGCATGTGGTGCGTTAGTGTGTTTATGTGTGTGTTTGAGAGAGACAGAGGGGGTATGAAACATTGCTGCTCATCTAATCTCTCAGAGTGATGGAGTTTCATCATGCTTAGAGGGGAGGATTTCGCTCCAGCTGTACACGGAAAATATAAAGTATGGGCTCATTCACCTAGTGCTTTCTTCACAGACGCCTGCATGATAATCCCAATCTGAGGCCATTAGTGCGCAGAGAGAGCGGGCAAGTGAGTGGAGGGCAGAGAGAGAGGGAGGGGGGACTGGACAGAGAAGAGCGGCGGAGAGGGAGAAGCTTTTAAAGGATTTGGCTGTGATTTCTACATTCTCCTGCTGCACTTCTCTCAGGTTCTGCCACGAAACCCCGAAGCCTCAAACAGCTGTTTCTTTCATTCCTCTTACAGAGAACAGGGATTTAGTAATGAGAGCATTATTCTCACCGTCTTTCAGCCTTTGATGGTGCTGAAAGACAGTGAGATGACAGAAAAATACCTTTTGGTGAAGAGAAAACAACCAGAATTTTGATCCATTCCTGACATTTCTGGACCATGTTTGGAGACCTGCCTGCTGGACCTGCTGAGATGGGTAGGTCGAAGACTGATCCCTGAAAAATGGATAGGTAAGACCTGGACTTTAATCTTCTCTGTAACAGTTGTGTGATTTACTAAGTTTCTGTTGTCTCGAGTAATGTCTGTCAAACTTTAAACGATTGATTTGTGCAGAAGACTAGGATGTGAGACGATCATTTTAAAGGATTTGAAATCAAACACCGCATCAGAGTAAATGTGCAGAGATTGGAGTATTTCTTAGATGTTTGGAAGGTGAATCGGAAACACATTTTTTACCCAAGAATGTGACTTATAAAGTGCAGAGAAAACGAACCCACTCCAGGCTCTGAAGCATGAAATGTGACAGTTTACGTGATGTTTTCTGTCTTGCAAAATTTATGGTGTTTTCCATCATCGGCTCTCAGCTCTTCGTGATAAAAGCCTCCAGCGTTTCTATCTGAAAACCCCTCTACGCCAGCTCCTTTTGGAACCGTTTTCTCTTCGATGTTCTAATTTTAAATCCCAAAACCAGACATCGCTTCATATTTACTGTTTTTGTGTCAAAAACCAAATTCATTCATTTTATTGGCACTTTAACACAAGATATTTGCCCCCGAAACAAAAAAACATGAAAATTAAATCCAAATATTCAGGAGAATATTCTGAATAGATGCAGAATTGTTGTCCTCACCCATCTGTGTTGAGTTTTGTTGCGTGGACAGATTATGGACATGATTATTCCATTCATTCAGTTCCACAGTCTCCTGGGTTCTCCGAAGATGCTCAACCTCTGTGTGGACTGAAGTCTTCAAAAAAAAAAAACTCCTGAGTTTATTTGACTGAATTCAAATGGACCTCTTGAACGTAACCTCTGTTTTTACGAGGAGATTCTTATTCATGAATATGATGTATTCTCAGAATCCCATCTTTCTTGACTAAAGAGATGATATCAGCGCCCCATGACGACCCACTCAGCCCACTGAGCTGGTCTTTATTTTATCACATCAGTAGGTTTTGCGTATCTGGAAGTCATCTGTGTGTCTTTGCAGAATGCTTCGCTCACCTTTTACTGGAAAACTGCCTCTGTGAACCCCAGCAGCAGAGCGGTGACGACTGGGTGCTGCACAGGGACTGCACAGCTGTTAAATGTTGCACATCGAGCTGCCAGATCTCACAGTGGCCCTTCTGGTTAATTTACCAGTTTACCCATTCAACTGTAATGAGCATTTATTTGATATTCAGATGGTTTCCATGTGAGACTGTGGATTTGGACACTGCTGCATTTTTCTCTCACTATTTTTTTTGCTTCTCAAAATGATGTTTTAGCTCTAATAGAATATTGCTGCTTTAGTAACGCCAACGAGACGTATATGACTGAACATTGACGTCTATAACAGCTACACCCCTTACATCATCGGGACTTTTCTAGGGGGAGGGGTTACCTAATTTTAGCTGAAACCTGATTTCGACAGCTTATATACTTGGGTTTTATTTTAAATATTTAAATGTAGCTTTATTTATTTATACTGAACCTGAGGGCACACAAGAGTGTAACAAACTAGAAAATTGGTTTCCCGTGTCCACGATGTCTGGTTATGCACAAAAAACAACTCCGTATACACAAATTTGACTATTAAGCGAAGCATGGTCACACTTAGCTGCTAATTTTGCGATGTATTACTAATCAGACATTTTGAAAGCATCCAAACAATAACATGCACGTGAACCGTGAGCAGAACAAGATTTTGAAGGGTTTTAAAAGGGTGAAGAGCTTTTATATCTAAATCCTCTGGACTGTTATCAACTGAATGAGTTTATGAAACATTAAGAATATAATCAGGAATTTCACAGCCTGTCTTTTCTGTCTTCAGGTACCAGCGGTAGAGACGGAGGCTGTCAGTACCTCTGCAGGCCATCATGATGACATCTTCATCCCTTCTGTTCCTCTGGCTTAGTTTGTTGCTTAGATACCAGATATGGCTGCAGCTGCTCTGGCTCGGTCCAGCCTCTCAGGCCCAGCAGGGCACCCAGCCTCAGTCCATCAAAATCGAGGGTGACATCACCCTGGGGGGGCTCTTCCCTGTCCATGCTCGGGGACCTGCTGGGATTCCCTGTGGAGAGATCAAGAGAGAAAAGGGAATCCACCGGCTCGAGGCCCTGCTGTACGCCTTGGACCAGATTAACAACGACCCCGACCTGCTTCCTAACATCACTCTGGGAGCTCGAATACTGGACACCTGCTCCAGAGACACCTACGCTCTGGAGCAGTCCCTCACATTCGTCCAGGCCCTCATCCAGAAGGACAACTCTGACGTGCGCTGCTCAAACGGAGAACCCCCCATCATCCCCAAACCAGAGCGGGTGGTTGGAGTGATCGGTGCGTCTGGCAGCTCGGTGTCCATCATGGTGGCCAACGTGCTCCGGCTCTTCGCGGTGAGATTTCCATATTCTCCCTACGTTTCTTCCTTAACCAGAGGAAAAAGGCAGAATCATTCCGATTGTTCCCATTCTCAGAACAACCACGGGAAGAAGTCATAAACTTCACTAAAAGGAAACAGAGGGGTGTGTGTCAGTGGTTCTGAGCCCAAGATATTTCAAACAGGTCCCAAGATGGTAACAAAACGTGGTTTCTCTGAACTCAGATCACTTGAGGATTTCCTTTTCTGCGTTCTTGTCATGGTAGCAGTGTCTCACTGCACTTCCACAAAAAAAAATGTTGAAAACTAACATTTTGATGCAAATATAACCTAAAAACACAGTTTTGATCTTGACCTCAACTGTTTTTTTTAACTCACTACACATAAATAGGAACTGTCAGTTTTTACCTTTTAGTAATGGAACACCAGCATCAAATAGTTTTGGCTCACGGAGCTTATTGCTGATATTAAACAACACTTCGCCTGTTTTCTCTGATATAATAAAGGCTGTGTCACAAACTGAGAGAACCTCTGAGAAACAGTTCCATAGATCCAGCAGACCCCTCAGTGCAATAGTTTAAAATCAACATAACCAACATTTGATATGAGTATCTGAGTCCGAGCACATCCCACATTTCACCAGAACACCTGTTTATCACACCCATGACGTTGTTCTGTTTCCGTGTTCATGGATGTTTCAGCATTCCTTGTGATGAGCACGCAAAGCCGAGAGCCAAAGAAAGACGGCTTGCATACGAGCCAGATGCTAACTGTAGATTTATGCATCCCACTCGTCACTAAACCCCTCTCAGCAGCTCTGGAGCCTGGGAAGGATAAAAAAGTAAAAATAAAAAAGAGCATGAGAGTGACAGGATGGCATTGCTGGTAGGATAACAGAAACTTATGATCTGAGCAGAGTACATTTAGCTAAATGGTGTGTTTCCTCCCGCCATCCATCCATGTGTGTGTGGCTCTACCGGCTGCAGCTGCTTTTAGTCTCCTATTCACTGTGATGTACAACAGCTCTTCATCAGGTCAGGACTCAGCAGCTATCATCATCATCATCATCATTCTTCTTCTTATTATTATTATTATAAGAAAACAAGACAATCTTTTAAATATTGCCTCTCAAGATAAAAATGATTATTATCATCATTAATATTATTATTGGGAGCGCTAAGGCATTCCCAGACCAGAGAGGCTATATTAACCTTGCACCAAGATTTCCATGTTTGTTCATTTTGCCTGAGACACCTCAAACGGAGGTGACCAGGCGGTGGCCGGACCACCTCAGCTGACTCCTATTAGTGAGGAGGAGCAGAAGCTGGAGGGCGGAGCACCTGAGGAGCTCCACCCTGTGAAGGGAACTCTTACTTGGCCACTTGTGTCCAGGATCGTATTCCTTTAGTCTCAGTGATGCTTAGTGATGCCTGGAATGCAGACAGGCCTGTGGAGTCAGAGTTTTGCTCTCCAGCTTATTTACATCACTCATCTTAGCCGCTTCATCCTGACTAGTCATGTGGAGCTGGTGCCTATCTCCAGCAGTCATAATGTGAGAGGCGGGGAACGCCCTGGCCTGGACAGGTCTCTAGTCTCTAGTCCATCACAGGGACAAACAACCAGTTACGTTCCACACTCACCCACACCCAGGGACAGTTTCATCTCCAGTTCATCTGACATGCATGTTTTGGTCTGTGGGAGGAAACCCACACATGCATGGGGAGAACATGCTACCTCCATGTGGAATGGCTGCAGCTGGGATTCAGACTTGCAACCTTCTTGCTGGGAGGCAACAGTGCAGCTTCATTCAGGAAGCCCCAGCCTCAACCTGGAAGGAAAATTCCACCTTTTGTCTGGTTAAACATAAACTCCTGAATCAACGTGTGTGTGTGCTTCTGTGTAAGGAGTTTGTGAGGTGAACATGTACATTTTCCCTCTTGAAAACTAGATAAACAAAGTAAATAAATAAATAAATAAAGTTTTAAAGGAAGGGAACAGATCAACTGAGGCTAAAACTAGTTAAACTGTAATCGCCTCACTGATCTATTTCATGTTTTTAGTTATTTTTAGTTACAATTGAAATGAAATTCATGTTATTAGCTGTGATTCATGGCAGGTTGTCTCTGCTCTGTACAAAACTATTAACAGGTCCAATTCAGTCAAATCAAATTCAGAATAATGACTGTGTTTATAATATACAACTCAGTCTGATTGAGAGACGATGATGCATCAGTTTAAGAAGGATGAAAGCTGAAGATAAAACATGTTTGAATAATTTTGAAACTTTGAGATGTGTCCTGCACCTCTGCTGTGAGGCTGGCTGGAGTTCTGTGGGTGCTAAGTGTGTCTGGTGGAGGATTAAAGGACGTTGTGTGAGTAACACAATCATCTTGTAACTGATGCAGCTCATTGACTGTATGATGTGAACCTCAGCAGATGCCTCTGTGGGATTAATTTGTAGAGGATTATGTTGTCTTGCTCATTATAGACGTGATGGAAACACCAGAGTCCCCTCCGTGAAACTGATGCAGCCTCCTCTGATACCCGCGCCACACAAAGCGTCAGCGTGGTGAAAAGCACTGCCCCTGGTTGAAGCAGAGCATCAGAGTGAAATATGGTTTACAGCTGAGGAACGCCAACCTCTCTCCTGTCTCCTGATCTCTGTCTCCTCTTCTGTGCTTAACATAATTTGCCTAAAACCCCTATAATCCTTCCAGATAATCTGTGAAATGGTTCTCAGCCCTCTGTCCTTCTCCCTTCACTGGCCCTTGTGTTTACCTTTCTCTCCCCGTGGAACCACACTGGAACAGCAGCATTAGCAGGTTCAGGTCGAGGCTGTCCACATCAACTGTCATTAAAAGAAGTAGTGTGCTACATTAATCTCCTCATCCATTTTCCCCTGAAACAAATGCTTTTACAGCTTTATTTTGTTCCATCTGTGTTTCCCTGGAGAGGCTGCATATATCCTGGCTGCTGCTGCTGTTCATTAGTGAAACGAGTCCAGTGCTGTGATTTTAATGCACAACAACTAGATGATACAAAAGGGGAAGGCCTCTGTTTAGACTTTGTTAAGGGTTCGTCTGTGAGTAAGTGGTGCATCATCCTCTGACATGGTTCACTGCCTCTTCTTGTCATTTCATTTACCTTTTGATTCACATATTGGCCTAATAATCAGAGCTGCTCACATTTTCTGCTTGACCTGGCCCTTTCGTCACCACTGACCTATCTGTGTGTGCCTCAGATCCCCCAGATCAGCTACGCCTCCACTGCCCCGGAGCTGAGCGACAACAGCCGCTATGAGTTCTTCTCCCGTGTGGTTCCCCCTGACTCCTACCAGGCCCAGGCCATGCTGGACATAGTCAAAGCCATGGGCTGGAACTACGTCTCCACGCTGGCCTCCGAAGGCAACTATGGAGAGAGCGGCGTGGACGCGTTCATCCAGATATCCAGAGAAGCAGGTTGACTGTGCAGGCTGTATGAATGTAATATCTGCTGCAGCAACAATGGGAGGGACTACTCACCAGGCTGCACCGCTCTCGCTCATTAAAGGACAAAAATAGGCAAAAGCAATTCTGGAATACACGGAGAGTAACATCCTGTAGTTTCAAATGCACAAATGCTGTCAGTGTTCTGATTTAATGTAGATTTAATGTTATAAATAGAGGTAAAAAATAAGCCATGATTATTTTAAGGAATTTGTCATCCTGAGGCTTGAGCTACAGTTCGGTGAGCATTTTCAATTAGAGCCTACAGGGGCCCAGAGGGTTGAATGAAACACAATAAAGCTACAATAAAAACAACAATAAATTAAATCAAAAATGCATAAACTGAAGCTAATTTGAGCTCTTCTGTGATGTGGTGAAGGACCAGGGGTCTCATTTATCAAGCTTGCTTACGCACAAAACGGGGTCGGAAAACTGCGTAAGCAACTTTCCACGCAAACTTTGGGATTTATGAAAGAAAACTTAGTGGAAAATGTGCACAACTTTAAGTTGACGAAGGACCTGGCTTACACACACATGTAGGACATGGAGAGCACCTGCAGTGCTGCTGCTGAGAAGATACAGTTATTAGATCCTGCAGCATTTTCACTTGTATCGCTTCGTTTTCACACAGAACAAGACCCCCACATGCACACACATGCACGCATACACACACGCACGCAAACACACGCACACACACACATGCACACACACACACACACATGCACGCACGCACACACTCACAGCCTGAAGTGCAGAATACGGAATGCAGAATATCAGCAGGGGGGACACATTGAGACAGAACATCATGCGTCTGTGACAGTGTGTGACCCGATTGATCATGCGCCCTGGCTACTTGAACAGGGGAGATCTCTGTTTGGGTGACTTTCACCCGGGAGTCTGGAAATGGAATCCTGATTGGACCATTTTTTAATATCCGCCACAGATCTCTCTGAAGAATTCACAACAGTGACGGCTTCAGCACCGCTGTGCCACTCCGTGGATTTTCATTATTAGTTTTGCAAAAGCACTTCCTTTCATTTCTCCACCTCACCCACAGGTACCTCAACTTCTGCTTCTGTGAAATTGCGCTTCCTTGATCTGCCTTGATCTACGGTCGCCATGTCTTTGGCGGAGCGCTGCAACAGCCGGCTTATGTATATGCATGAGATCCACAAGGCACTTTGCATTGACTATTTATGGCAGTGAGTGGGCGTGGTGAGGGCGGGATGTGACTAAAATGCAGCTGAGAAACATTCTCGTTAGTCTCTGATTTATGAAGCGGAGATTGCGTGCAGCTGTGCGTCCTCCATGTTTGATAGATCACAAACCTGCTTGGCGTCAGTACTTTTCTTTTGCTGAGCTTAAGTACGGCTTTAGTAAGGATTCTACGCCATGTTTGATAAATGAGACCCCTGGACCCAAACGCTGGTGTCGCTCATTTACTTACTTTTTTGCTGTAATTAAATTATTAGCACAAGTCCTGCTTAATCACAACTTCTGTTTTATCCTTTAATTATTTACTCATGTTTTTAGTTCTGTTGTAGGTGTTTGTATTTCTTCTGGGCCATTATATCACCTATCCACTTAACAAACATAAGAAAATACAGACATTGTTTTTGAACAAATAAAGTGCACAGAGTAAAAAAGAAATTTCCCAAATTCAACTGAAAGTTATTCAAATGAAAACAAGTCATTTAAGGCCAGGTTTGTCTGAAAAGCAACTGATCCAAGATAAACAAAGAGGCTTCAGAGTTAAATGTGTTATCACGTTTTCAAACGTTGAAAATGTGCCACAAAAGTTTCAGATGAAGGCTGCTGGACTTCTTTGGTTTCTTGAAGATGTTCTGCTTCTCATCCGAGGAGATCTGACAAAGTTCCTTGGATGAGAAGCAAAACATCTTCAAGAAACCGAAGAAGTCCAGCAACCTTCATCTGAAGCCTTCTGGATTACCACGATCTGGATGACTGAGAAGATTTACCAGCAAAATGTGCCAAAGGCTTTTTTACAACCTGGAATTATTCCACAGTCTTTAGCTCTAGCCGCTAAATTCACTTTTCCTGCAGGTCTATCAATAGCCTCAATGTTTCCATAAAATATAAAAGCTGATTATCATCTGCAGGAGGCCTAGCTTTAACGTGTCAGAGAGAAGTCTTATCTGGCATAATTTAAATATAATGAACGGTGCGTGTGTGTGCGCGTGTGTGTGTGTGCGTGCAGGCGTGTTAAGTTATGTTAGATTGCTGCCGTCAGAACAATAAAGGATCTTATTTAGCCACATAGAAATACAGCTGTGTCTGGTAAAATGCACGCTCATACTGTAATCTCAGTTTATCGCAACAACTGGATTTTGATGAGTAAAGTGAATCAAAAGCTTTAGAATTGTTTTGTCACTAAACATGGTCCTGACAGTCAACTAGAGGGACATTTATTTATAAATCTATATTTTCAGGGGATGAAACCGTCTTGTGTTCGAATGGGTCCTCTTACCTTACAACAAATAAAGTCAAGATAACATAGTCAATAAGCTAAAAGACAAATCTGAAACATGGATCACAAACGGAAATCACCACGGCAGCCATTAAAGCTGATTTAATCTCTAATCATCAACAGTCATAACTGCATTGGTGTTCTGTTCTGAAACCATCTTTTGGTTTACTGGAACACGAGTAAACAATCGGACAAGTCTAATGAGTCAAAAACGTCCAAAGTTAGGTTAACATCTGTGCTGGAGAGTAGAACATTAAAAGAGCTGTTATTAAATAACTCGTTTGTTCCCAGCAGCCTTTCCTGTATTTACTACACACAAGTGGTGGATGCCTAATTA